>NC_080177.1:51721286-51838786 GCF_950295315.1 Erinaceus europaeus | reverse complement strand
CCCATTTAGATCAAATTAAGAAAGATGGTTTATGCATTTAATTCTTTAATCTTTCACCTGAGCCTCTTAAACATCTCAGTGTTCCAAAAGTTGCCCACTCTTTAAGATGCAGTAAATATTCAATTATGTCCATGTCATACTTGAGAAAATGAAGGCACTTGAGACTACTGATCAGAATAATGTTTTTCAATGTATTAGCACAGCTAAGGAATCTTCAGCCCTGGGCAGGGCTGCAATGGGCACAGGGCCTGACAAAAACCTTAGAAATCAGAAGCTGACTCCAAGCAGCCAGTGGGAATTTAGACAGGCAGCTGATTTATACTCTCCCTGCATTTCCTTATCTCACACTCTGAAATGAAATGGCTGGACTTTTTGTTAGAACTTCTTTAACAGAGGGGAATATGAGGAAATTGAGGCATGTCTGATCAGCTTCAGGAAGAAACATCTTGTACTTTATTTAATATCATAGCTACTTGCATGTAAAATGGAGACAAAAATACCACTCCACATTATAAGCTGGGAGGTATTTAAAGTACTGCTTAAACCCTAAAGTGAACCTAGCATTCTTACTTTGTTGTGGTAAAAATTTACTTAAACATGTGTATGGTTTATATGATGAATTTCTTCACACAACTTGGAAAAGACAGTATGATTCCATTTTTTTACATTTTTATTTGTATTCTGAAGAATCAGATCTTCAATTATTTCATTAATGGCTTGTTGTTTTTAATCCAATAAGAAAGCCTATAAAGTGTAATAAGAAGAAACAATTTTCTAATAAAACAAGCTACAGTAAAAGAGAAAAATCATTTTCACTGGGGGTATGTGAAGTTTTTTATTTCAAGATAAATTTGAATCACAAAATTTTAAAGAAAATAGCCTGGGAAGTTCTCATGTACCCCAAACTTTATTACTTTTATTCATTTGTACATTAGCATAGTGAACTTGTAATAATTGCTCAACTAATATCATATAGATTCTTATTAACCAAAAATCCCCATTCTACTCAAATTGCCTTAGTTTTCTTTCTCTTTCTTTTTTTCTTTCTTTTTTTAACATAATGCCAATTTTCTGTCCCAGGATTTTGTCCAGGACACCACATCATATTTATTTCTCATTTCTCCTTTAGCTTCTTTTGGCTGCCACAGTTTCTCAGTTTTTCCTTACTGTGTATGATTTTGATAGCTTTGAGAGATATGAGTGCAGTATTTAGTAGACAGCCTCTCTACTGGAACTTTTCTGAGGTTTTCCTAATGGTTAAGCTGAAGTTTCTCCATGATTATAACCATCATCCTACTGAGCTGCTATTTTGAAAATGAGAAAACTGAAGTGAATAGAATTGAAACAAGTTAACTGTGGTTTCATTATGCTAAGAAATGTGTGGGAAGCCCATAATACAATATATTGCTTTTGCAGCTATTGTGTACTCTTATACTTAAATCTGCCCTGTATTTGTCAGCTTCGTTAATTTCTATTTGTCTTACCCACTTACCCAGAGAGGAATCAGTTGACTCTAACTACAATGACTTTTTTTTAAGTCAAGTTAAAATATCTAAAAGTAACCTTTTTTCTCTCTTCTGCACCCAAATCATAGGTCAACAAAATCACAAATCACAAGATAGACTCTTATTGATGGAATCTTTCTTAAGAAAGCAGATTATTTTCTTAAGCATCGATACTAACTTAGAGTCTTTAATATAGATAAGGGGACAGCTTCTAAAATTTAAATTGTGGAGATAATGATTTGCTGTATCTTGAATACCATCTTTGCTATTCTCCTTCTTTCCTGTTCTCAGTTATTGATCAGATAATGTATTGTGAATGGAGATAAAAGACCATCCAATTCATCGTCCAGTAGACCTCTTTTAAGCTATTGCTTAAAACACAACACTGGAATATTAGATCATTACTTCTTTATAGATAAAGTGTTGGGGACATGACTTACCTATACAAGGACAACTGATAATTATAAATGATGATAGATCTGTTGGTGGTACTTAAATTTGGAATATTTAAAATTCACAAGTATCTAAGTTTCACTCTAGGGTAATTAAACTAGAGTCTCTAGGGTGTGGTTTTCATCAGTATTTTTTTGGGATGAGATCCTCTAACTTCCCTTCATTAAAATAAAACCCAAGTCATGCACTTTGCCTTTTTGAGATGAGATCCTCTAACTTCTGTCCATTAAAATAAAACCCAAATCATGCACTTTGCCTCTTTTTATTTTATTTATTGTATTATATTATTAAATATATATTTGATGAACAATGTTATCTATGTGATAATCGCTTTAACAATGCCTTTTCACAATGCATTTCCAGAAATATGGTTAACGTTGAATTGGGTAAATTGGTACCTTTGCCTATAGGGTTGTCAGTGGGGCTTGGTGCCAGCACTATGAATCCACTCCTCTTGATGGCCATTTTTTTTTCTTCTTTTTTTTTTCTCCCTTCTGTTTTATTCTATAGAAGAGAGAGAAGCTGAGAAGGGAGGGGCAGATAGATAGGGAGAGAAAGATAGGCACCTTCAGACCTGCTTCACTGTTCATGACAAGTCCAACACTGCAAGTCGGGAGCAGGGGCTCCTGTATCCTAGAGCAGGTCCTTGTGCATAGTACTGTGTGCCTTTAACTATGAGCCACTGTACAGCCCCCAACATTTCCTGTATGTATAGATGCACACAGATTCTTCATTTTTTCCCCAAAACTAACCACACAGCAACCCAACCCCAAATTTACTGTATTCCTGACAGTATTGATTTTGACCACACATCTTCAGTTTGGTCAGAGGTGGTGAAAAAACATCATGTTTCTGCTCATTCTTGATGAGCTAATAACGAAAGGAGAGAAATCAGCTGAAATTCATTCATTTGTATTTGGTTTTTGATAACAGAGGCTTGAATACTTGAGTAGTTCAGAGTTTCTTGTTTATCTTTCATCTCTATGTGATATTTCTGTATTGTGTTCAGTATAAAGGGAGGTGTGTGTTCTAAGAAAGCAGTGGCAACTTTACTATTTTTCCTTTCTCTGCTTCCAGATTCATGCAATATTACTTTAACATCTAACTACTGTCACTTATGTTAGCCTCATTCAAAGGGAGAGTAATTTGGCTCTCAAAGAGAAGAATGAAAATATTTGCAGACTACTATAGTCACCAAACAGTTGAACTCCACTAAAAGCATTTAGTATAGACCACAAAGCTTCTTTAGATCCCTTATGTAATCAAATTTATACAGTAGATTCAGAAGGCAATCAAGCCATAACTATTTTAAGTTAATCATAAGAAATAATTGCTGTTTCTTTATGATGACAACTTATGAAAATGTTGGAGTTTAGTGAAATATAGTCAATAATATTTATGAAGTAGCCATTTAGTTGCATTACCAGGCAGCCACTAGTTTAATCCTGGCACCACATATAATGAAGCAGTGCTCTGGTGTCTCTCTCTTCTCATAAAATCAATTAAACATTTATCTTTTTAAAGAATAAAGTCTAAATCTTCTGAAAATACAGTTAAGATGTTTGGCCAACCAATCCCAACCTGATATTAATTCATATCCCAATGCAACCTACATTATTTTTCTTCAAGACTGTAGGACTTATTTCATTCCTTGGTTTATTACCATTCCTCCACCCGAGTTGTTCTCCACTCTACAAACACCTCCTTATTCATTTGTCTTTCTCATTGTTTCTATTGGAATTGGGGTTTCACCACTTTGAGTTGACTTTTTAAGATAAAGAGATAGAGACAGAGGGAGAAAAAGAAAAACAACAAAGCACTGAAGCTTCCTCTAATTTGATGGGGGCCAGACTGAAGCCTTGGTTGAATGCATGACAAGGCGGGAACACTCTCACACTCTCCAGGTGAGCTTCCTTTTGTATTTTTCGGGATCCAACAGAATACTATTTAACACAGTCAGATATAATGCATCCAGCATCTAATTCTTAAACTGTCTTATTTCAACCAAAATACCTTAGTCAGCTTATTCATCTACTGTCAATGTGGAATTCTAGCAAGACATTAATTTCTCTTAGCTCCAGTTTTTACTATTTTAAAATTGGTAAGAAAAAAACCTGCCTCACAGGACAATTGCAAGAATAAAATGGGGGAAAAGCTTTTAACTTGCAATTGTGCATTGTTGTAAGAGACAGGACAGGGCTTTCAAAAGTAGAGTGAGAAAGTAAAAACAATTACAAGCAGAGCTTAAGTTACCATGAGGTCACATACTCTATGTATAACTGTGAATATGTGTGTTCAGACCTAACTAAAAGTGTATATATAAAATTTGGGTAAAATGAGAAAGTGGAAGCATTTCCACTTAGATAAGGTACTAGACAGGGCTGCCTACTATCACCGCTTATTATTTAACACAGTGTTAGAAGTCATAGCTATAGAACTTATGCAAGAGAATGGAATTAAAGAGATTTAGGTTGGAAAAGAGGAAGTCAAACTATCACCATATGTGGACAATATGATAGTATATGTAGAAAACCAGAAAGAATCCAGCAAAAAGCTCTTGGAAATTATTAGCCAATATAGTAAAGTGGCAGGTTAGAAAATTAATATACAAAAATCAGTGGCATTCTTGTATGCAAACACTAAATCAGAAGAAGAAGGAATTCAGAAGTTGACCCCATTTACTATAGCAGCAAAAACCATCAAATGTCTGGGAATAAACCTAATAAAAGAAGTGAAAGACTTGTATATGGAAAATTACAAGTCACTATTCAAGGGAAAAGTTAACAAAGAAATGGAATGATATCCCATGTTCATGTATTGAAACAATTAGCATTAGAAGAATGACTATTTCACTCAAAACAATATACAGATTTAATGCAAATTTACATCAAGGTCTCACCAAATTTCTTTAAGAGAATAGAACAAAAGCTACAAAAGTTTGTCTAGAACCAGAAAATATTTAGAATCACCAAAGCAACCCTGAGAAAAGAATAACAAGACTAGAGGCATTCACACCCAGAATTCAAACTATATCATATGGCTATTATAATCAAAATTGCCTGGAAAATCAACAAAAATATATACACTGACCAATGGAAGAGGATTGAGATCTCAGAAATAAGGCTCAACACGTATAAGCGTCTAGTTTTTTACAAGGGGACTCAAGATATTAAATGGAGAAAGGAGAATCTCTTCTCCTTTCAAATGGTGTTGGAGGAATTGAATGGAAACAGGCAGAGGAATGAAACTGAACCACTTCATCTCACCATGCACAGAAGTAAGCTAAATGGATCGAGGATTTGGATGTTAAAACAAAAACTATCAAATGTCTAGAGGAAAATACAGGTAGAATTATTCTCAATATAAGTTTTACAGGTGTCTTAATTGACTCAAAACCTTTTGCAAGGAAAACAAAAACAAAAATATCACGGGGACTACATCAAATGGATAAGTTTCTGCACAGCAAAAGAAACCACCACCCATATTGAGAGACTCCTTATGGAATAAGAAAACATTTTTTAATGTCATAATCAGACAAAAGGTTAATACCAAAATATTCAAAGAACTCACCAAACTCAGCAGCAACAACAAGACAATCAACTCCATCCAAAAGTTGGGAGATGATATGGACAGAATATCCACCAAAGAAAAGATGTACAGGACCAATAGAAAGGTGAAAAAAAGCCCTGAATCACTGATTACTAGTGAAATGTAAATTAAGACAACAGTGAAATATCACTTCACTCCTGTGAAAATGCCATACATCAAAAAGGATACTCAGTACAAATGCTGGAGAGGTTGTGGTAGTAAGAGAACTCTCCTACACTGTTGTTGGGAATGTAAATTGGCCCAAGCCCTGTGGAGAGCAATCTGGAGATCTCTCAGAAGGCTAGAAGTAGACCTACAGTATAACCCTGCAATTCCTCTCCTGGGGATATATCCTGAGGAATCAAATGTATGCATCCAAAAAGATCTGTGTGTACCTGTGTTCACAGCAGCACATTTTGTAGTAGTCCAAATCGGAAAGCAACCAGGTGTCCAACAACTATATATATATATATATATATACACACACAATAGAATACTACTATGCTGCTAAGAGTGATGAAATTACCTTCTTAATCTCATCTTGGATGGAACTTGAAAGAACCATGTTAAATGAGATAAGCTAGAAAGAGAAAGATGAATGTGGGATGATCTATTCATTGGGTATGATTTAAGAAACGAGCAGAAAAGGGAAACAAGTAAAACTTGGACTGTTTTGGCTTATTGTACCAACTAAAGCAAAGGACTTTGGGGAAGAAATACAGGAAGAAGGGTGGAGGGAGGGGGGGGCTTTCATGTACTGGTACATGACAATGGACCTAATTTAAGAATATTAGGGATCTTGATGAGATGAGATACTGTGCCCACTGCCAACAACTATACTGTAATTCATTAACCTAATAAATAAATAAGAAAAAAGAAATTGGGTAACATTAATGTATATATCTTGGTGTTGTGAAATAGTTCAGTGAGAATATTTGTAAGAAAGCAATGTGGAGAATATAATATCCTATGGCTAACAAATATAGCACATATCATTACCTGTTCCTCTAGAATCACATGAGCACTGTTTTTTCCTACTATATCTATCTGTATGTACTTTTTTTTGGTCTTCAAGATTATTGCTGGGGCTCAGTGCCTATGTAATTCCACCAGTCTCTGCAACCATTATTATTTTTTTAATATAGAGAGTGAAGGAAAGCCAGAATGAGAGACACTGTTGCACTGCTCCACCACTCCTGAAGCTTCACTCCTGCAAGTACTCCCATGTGGTACATGGGGCTTGAATCCAGGTCCTCTAGCATAGAAACAAGTGCACTCCACCAGGTGAGCCAACACACATCTCCAGATCCATATATATATATAGTTTTATTTACTTATTTATTTGATAGTACAGAGAGAAATTAAGAGGGGGTAGAGATAGAAAAGTAGAGAGACACCATCATTCTTCACCACTTGTTAATACCCCCCCTCTTACCCCCCAAAAATAGGGACCAGAGGCTTGAACCATAGCCCTTGTGCAATGCTGTATGTGTGCTCAATTAGTTGCACCACTCACCAAGCATCATGTATTCCTTATTAAAACAACATTGTTAGTGTATTTGGGGGAGGGGGAGCCTGTGCTGGGGCAAGCCATTTTGTAATCACAGGATGACTTTCCTACCTAGGCATTGTTACCTGTGTGCTATTATGGGTGACAGACATGCTTATCTCCCATGTACACTTTAGTCTCAGACATCAGCATCATTAGGGGACAATTCTTTTACCCTTACTCATCCTTATCAGTACTGCTCTCCCTCAGATTTTTAAAGCCACAATTTCCCACGTTGCTATAGTTGCGGCAATATTCATCTTCATGCAATGTTCCTCCCTCTGTATCTAACCTTCCAACGTGCCAGTATTTCATTTCCCATTATAACTTACTGGAAAAATTCAATTTTCACATCTGTCTGGTGGATTTTGACAGATACTCTGCTCTCCCTATGTCGATACTACTGGGAATTCCATGCATGTAAAGAGGAATAGTGGAGAATGAAAATCAAATGGTTTAACTCTAATACAAGGATCCTTTTTTCTTGTTGCACAATTGTTTTTAGAAACTATTATTATCACTCAGCACATTTTATTTTTGCATGAATTACAGGACTGTTTTTTACTGATACGGATACAATTCTGGGTCATCTTTTATTGATTAATGGCATAGTGAATGAACAATTGGTTTTAGTTACTGCTTCATTCTCAAATGTTTATAATTCTGTAATAAGACTTTCAAATTGATGGCAAATGTTGTTATATACTGTGAATACCCTTTCTAATTGGAATAAAAAAAGCATGTAATTGCTAAGAAAAAAATATTAGAGTGTGGCCTTTGCATAAAACTAATATCTTTACAACTTAAAGCTTTGTGGATGTCTGTTGCTATGTTGTAAAAATTCATGTAATAAATAGGGTAGATAATTTTCTCCTTTGTATCTTGGAGTAAAATATATTTCATTTTCTTTCTTTTTTAAAAGATATTTATTTATTTACTTATGAGAAAGATAGGAGGAGGAGAGAGAAAGAACCATTCGTCACTCTGGTACATGTGCTTCTGGGGACCGAACTCAGGACCTCATGCTTGAGAGTCTGATGCTTTATCCATTGTGCCACCTCCTGGACCACAATATATTTCATTTTCACCCACAAACCTAGGAAGAGGTCTCTTATAAATTAGTAGATTTTTAGTATTTTTTTTTTTTTGGTCACAAGAGAAATAAATTGCTTTTGAAACACTAAGGGAATAATTGCTAATTTAAAAAATCATCATAGCTATGTACAGAATACCAAAACACCCCAAAGAATATAGAAGATATCTACATGCCATGCATTTGACAGAGGACTAATAAGTAAAATATATGAAGAACTCACAAAATTCAGTAACAAAACCAAACAACCCCATTAAAAAATAGGGGACATAACTGAATAAGTTTTTGGTTTTTTTTTTTTAACCAAAGAATGTACAACATTGATGTACAACATTGACTGAGGTAAGCCAGAAGGAGAAGAAAAAAATACTGAATGATCTGGGTGGAGGTGGGTAGCATAATGGTTATGCAAGGAGACTCTCATGCCTGAGGCTTCAGAGTTCCAGGTTCAATTCCCCCACTCCATTATAAACCAGCACTTAGCAGTGCTCTTGTAAAACAAACAAACAAACCTGAATGATCTCACTAGTAGATGGGCTTTAAGAAACAAAGCAAAAGACATTATCAATGGATTACAAACTACTGAAGCAGATCTAGGGACTGAAAAGGGGAAAGGGAAGAGTAAACCATCTTTGGGCTCTGTGGAAGTGTATCCTCCCCACAACACCAAGTCTCCAAATTAGCATTATCTTAATTAAAGTTCAAAACAAAACAAAGAAATAAGGCAAAACACAAAGGAAACAGGAAAATAGACGTGGAATTTTTTTCATCTACTTACTGTTAGTTTACAACACTGAATGTATATTAGGCAAAATTTCAGCCACTTCTCACCACAGCACCACTGAAGTACCAATATTCCTCCACTACAGTCCAACAGACCTCTAGCCTGTGGTTCTTTCATATCTGTCACTGGTATTCTCAACATTACAGTCAGAATCCAAGGACACGTGCTCAGGATTTGTCTGCCTTTTTGCTTAATTTCTCTATATAGCAAACATGAGTGAAATCATCCAGCAGTTATCTTTCTAATTCAGACTTATTTTGCTTAGCATCAATCCTTCCAGTTCTATTTAATCATAAATGGTAAAATTTCATTTTTTTCAATTTTTTAAATTTGTTTGACTTTAGTGAAAGAGTAACACACACACACACACACACACACACACACACACACACACACACACACAATCTCTCTTTTTTACTAGAGCACTGCTCAGCTCTGGCTTATGGTGGTGCGAGGGACTAAATCTGGGACTTTGGAGCCTCAGGCATAAGAGTCTCTTTGCATAACCATTATGCTATCTATCCTCCATCCAGATTTCTTTTTTTTTTTCTTTTATGGCTGAATTCTATTCCATTGGGGTGTATAAGCAGCATCTTCTTTAATCATTTCTGCTACCGTTGGCTACTTGGGTTGTTAACTATATCTTGGCTGCATCTATCAAAATAATATTTATTTCTGATTTCCTGTTGTTTTTATTTTATTTTATTTTATTTTGCCTCCAGGGTTATTGCTGGGGCTCGATGCCTGCACTAGGACTCCACTCCTCCTGGAGGCCATTTTTCCCATTTTGTTGCCCTTGTTGTTGTTATTATTGTTGTTGTTGTTGTTGGATAGGACAGAGAGAACTCGAGAGAGGAGGGGAGACAAAAAGGGGAGAGAAAAACAGACACCTGTAGAAAACAGATCCCTCCCCTCCCCTCCCCTCCCCTTCCCTTCCCTTCCCTTCCTTTTCCCCCCTTCCCTTCCCTTCCCTTCCCTTCCCTTCCCTTCCCTTCCCTTCCCTTCCCTTCCCTTCCCTTCCCTTCCCTTCCCTTCCTTTTACCCCCTTCCCTTCCCTTCCCTTCCCTTCCCTTCCCTTCCCTTCCCTTCCCTTCCCTTCCCTTCCCTTCCCTTCCCTTCCCTTCCCTTCCCTTCCCTTCCCTTCCCTTCCCTTCCCTTCCCTTCCTTTTCCTACCTTCCCTTCTGTTCCCTTCCCTTGGTTCTTTTCTTGTTATTTCTTTGTTTCTTTATTTTTTAATATTTATTTATTTCCTTTTGTTGTCCTTGTTGTTTATTGTTGTAGTTATTTTGTTGTTGTTATTATTGATGTCATTGTTGTTGGATAGGACAGAGAGAAATGGAGAGAGGAGGGGAAAACAGAAAGGGGAGGAGAGAAAGATAGACATCTGCAGACCTGCTTCACCGCTTGCGAAGCTACTCCCCTGCAGGTGGGAAGCAGGGAGCTTGAACCAGGATCCTTACACTGGCACTTAACCTGCCTGACTCCCTCTTTATTTTTAATGTGTTTTTCAAATTTTAGTAGCAGGGTGATGTTGGCTTCATATGAAGTATTTGAGAATGTTCCCTCATTTTTAATTTTTAAGAAGAGATTGAAAAGGACATATATGTGTATGTTTATGTATATATATTATTATGAACCACTTCTGTTTGTTTTTATCTTCTTCAATTTCATCACTGTTATACAATATTCAGTTTATTTCCTTGATTGAATTCACTCTTGAAGACTTTACTGTTTTGATTCTATTGTTTATAGATTTTTCTTATTTTTCCTTTCCAAAGAGCTCATTGTAAATATACAGAAACACAATTGTGTTTTGAATATTGATGTTTTTACTGTAATTTTACTGAACTCTTCTATTAGTTCTAACAATTCTTTTTTTCTTTCATTTGTCTGTTCTTTGTCACTGGAGATTAATCACTCTGGGCCAACTTTTTCAGATAGATAAAGACAAACATAAAGAGACAGAGGTTTCCCATAGCACAAAATCTTCCTCCAGTGTAATGGGGGCCCTAGTTCTAACAGCTTCTTGGTGATGTCTGCAGGTTTTTGTACTTTATTGGAATACTGTACTATAAGTTTGGTAAATCAACATAGGTTGAGCAAAAATAGTATACAATGACTTCATACTCTGGTTCTGTCCACCTAAAAGGGATGGTGTCTCCTGCAGGTTTTCCCTATAGGAAGAGTTATGGTGACTGCTATGTAAAGTAACTTTGCTTTTAGAAAATGGGCCTCGGAAAGACATCTAAACCATTTAATGAGTATTGTTCCTTTAGCAGAACATAGGATTTTTCAGGACAGTGTCAGACCTGGCATTTCATGCCTTAGTTGAAGATTTCCTAAAATTATGAGCTACAAATTTTTTGAAAAAAAATTGAATAATTGTATATTTATTTTAATAGTATCAGAACTATTGTACTTTACTGTTTAACTGGAATAGAGAATTTTCCCCTTTTAAGAATTCAATAAGATAAAAGGAACCCACTGAGTAAATAATGTATTTATTATTTTAATGAAAAGATATTTAAATAAAAGTACGCTTGGCATATGGACATGGCAAAATCATAGAAGAAAACCAGTTATACTAAAGAAAAGTTATCAAAATATTAGAAAGCCCAAATTATAATACACATGCTACTTCAATATGAAATAAATAGTTCTGAAGGCAGATCTAATAATGATTGAAATTTTGAAGTAGTGAGGAACATAAATAGTATTTTGAGAATGCTGCAGAGACTATCATGTAAGAACACCCATCTTTCCCAAAGTCACAGATACTGCTAATACTGTTGTGCTTCACTTCTGAATTCCTGACTAAAAGAAATGGTAAAGATATGCTAGAGGCTAGTGGAATTCATATATACCTCGTCCTTTTAAAATGGTTTTTAAACTAAAAATTTCTGAGGTCAGATGATAGTGCATCCTGCAGAGCACACAAGTTATTATGTCTTCACCTCTAGGGGGAAATTTCAGGAGTGGTAGAGTAGTACAGCAGGTGTCTCTTCTCTTTCTTCCCCTTTCCTTTTACTTGTCTATCAATCTTGATAAAAGGAAAACAGTAAAACGAAGTAAAAATTAACTTCTGTGTAGGTAGGTGTCCAGGTGTACTGGATTTAACTCACATTCTTGGCTCCTGTGTACAGCTGTTTTATCATACAAGTAGTCAGACTATTGAAGCCATAAAGGAAATAATGATAATAGAATTCATGGAGTTTATCACTATTATGCACACAAACTGTTTACCACAGTGTTTGATACAATGTAGGAACTCACTCAATGTTACAATTTTGCCCTTGAGTTCTAGCAAAAATGCTAATTATCATGTTATCAGGGCTGCATTCTAGGTCCCACAATTTCAGGGACCTTTTCAAAAGTTTCTTTTTTTCTCTCAAATGAAAAAGTTTCAACTTTTCCCCTCTGGAGGTGGAAATTTATGATCCCAACAAATAGGCTACTTTGGTTTAAATTTGCATTTTGCATCTACTAAGCAGTGGTTCAGTTGAGGCATGTATGTAGAATAGTGGTTGGCAATATAGATATTAAACATACATCTTGTTTTTAGAGTATATAATATTGGGGAATTATGATGAATGCAGTGACATTTTCTGAACCAGTAAGTATTAAAAGTGATGCTCTAAAAAGAACAAAATTTATAAGGTATTTTGAATGTTGAGAAGATATCATGATATTCTCTAATGGACTCTGTGCTATTGTATAGATTGGATCTACTCTATGAAATAGTTCTCTATTATGGGTTATAGAGATGCAAGCTCCCTTAAGATATACTCTAATGCTTTTAAAGTGAGTGAGTTTACTATTAAAAATGGTAAATGCACAGGCAGATTTTTACCTAATGGGAATTTGTCCACTTTGCTTCTTGGTAAAAACCCTGCATCAGAAATGAGTTGGGAAGAGTTGAGATAAAAAGACTTTGAAAATAATCATTGATGAACTGTGATACTTACTGTTAAGTAGAAACCATGAAAGATCGTTCCTGGTTCATCTGAAAGGGAAACTAACAGTGCACATTGCTCTCATAATGGAATTGATATGCAAGTCTTTGGAGAGAATGATGTATGTGAAGAGAAGTCCATGGAGAGGACATTATGATATCAAGTCAATGACAAAACAAATTTCAATGCAAATCTATAGAGACCGTATTACAATGTCAAGGCAATGGCAAAATGTAAGCCTAGAGAGACCATTTTACAATGTGAAGGCAATGGTAAAACAATGTTGCTGAAAGAATATTGAGACCACATTGCCATGGCAATGTCAAAACATTATCGTTGCATGCCTTTAGAGATCATGTACCTCTTTTAAGATGATAGCAAAACAATGGAACTTGAAGAAGCAAACAATGAAACAAAGGAATTTTGTGTAAGTCCCAATTACAATCAGTAGAAAGGGTACTAATGTGGAGGCAAGTCAAAAGGTTGTTAAAGAATGTAAACATAGATCAACTGTAAATTGTATAGTACATTCAGTTAGCATTCAACTTTATTCTTGCTTTGAAGACACTACAGTATTTCAAGTAGTGACACTTTAAACTTCAGAATCAGTGTTGCGAGTGAGTTAAGCCAAAGCTGACAGAAAGTCAGGGATGAAGAAACCGAGCTATTTATTATATGCATGGAAGCAGTTGATTCATAAAACTAAAATCTCACTCCTTTTCCCTAAATAACTGATTTATTATTATTAAATAACTGTTTATTATTAAATAAATGTTTTACTTTCTCAGGTGAGTCATCTCATGGCATGGAGGTTCATGAATTCTCTGTATCTAATGTTTCCTATACCTGTGATCTTTGCTTGTGGTGTAGTCTCCAATGCTCACTTTGAAACTTAGATTCAGCTCACATTATTAGTGTATTCTCTAGGCAAATGAATTTTTCCTCCTTCCTATAAAACGTGGAGGAGTTAGAAAATTATATGTGCCTTTTTTAAAGATAATGCTAACAAGGAAAAGTGTGAAAGTAGATCTTTGCATGCTCCAGGTCACTTCATGGGTGTGTGTGTGTGTGTGTGTGTGTGTGTGTGTGTGTGTGTGTAATGATTTCCAAGAAGGTTGTCACATGAGTACAGTTTCTTATCTGTTTGTGATGTGTCTGTACTCCACTCTCATTACCAAAGAAAGTCTATCTCCGTCATCATACATTAGGTGCCCAGTGCCCTTCCAACCCTTTCCCACTCTGCTCCTTTAGAATCCTAGGTTCTACTGTGATAGATCACAGCTAGCCTAAGTTTCACCCTGTGCTTCCTCTTTCTTTGGTTTTCAAGTTCCATCAATGAGTGAGGTCATCTGATATTTGTTCTTCTTATGGCTTAACTCACTTGGCATTCTAACTTTGCAGTCATGATACCTTCTTGCTTTGTGAATTTGGGTATATAATGTGATGGAGCTCTGTTTAATGTTTTTAGTGTATAAGCAGAGAGAATATGTATGTGCTACCACTTACATTCCAGCAAGTGAACGGGGACTCCAAAGTGTTGTATCTTGAACATGCTGCTTTAGCTTCTAAGAATTTATTCATCTGGATAATGAAGATGCTGACTGAGACTAAACAGACTCTTCTCTAGTTCTTAATTAGGTTCTTAAAATTAACTAAAATGTTTGTGGTATGTGTAAACAATTAACTGTTAGGTACTATTCTTCTTGTGGAATTCTATCTATGCTAAGATTTTAAAGTTAATTTGCTATAGACTTTTAAGTTAAAATAACAGCTTTGAATACTTAGAAATATATAGAGATAAGATGGATATACAATTGCTATATAGTGTTATGATTTATATATACCTATAGGTCTTTTGTATTTATATGTACTCATAGTCTCTGGTAATATATGTCTAGTGGTTTAGAAACAGAGACAGTGAAAGTAGGGAGGAAATATATAGAACATGTCCAAATCTTAGAAACTTTGGATAAATACTTTAACAAGAAAGTAGTTAATCCTCTGTGCTTCTGCTTTTTAATTTGTTGTGTGGTAAACAAACTCATTAGAATGAGACTTGGCATGAATAATAACATATTTTATTTCTGCAGTACACTAGATGCCAGCTATTAGATACTGTTTTTTCATAGTCAAGATTTATACAATTCTAACATTGCTTTTATTTTCATTTTTCAAAAACAAGACCACAGGATGTGAACAGTTAAGTCAACTGTATAAAGTCACATCACTAACAAGTGTCTGAGTCAGGACTGGAATCTGGGTTTAAAAACTTTGATGTCTATGACCAAGTAACAGTATAGAATAAGCAAGAAAACCTGGAATGACATAGTAACTAGAGTACTGGCTGACCAGCAAGAGATCCCAAGTACAGTCATTGGCATCACATGGCCAGAGTGATGCCCTGGTTTTGCTCTATCATAGATAATGACTAAATATTTTAGTATACTGTGTTCTTAGAACTTCAACCTTCTCCTCTGTACTTAGTCATTACTACAGCCTCTCTTCTTTTTTCAAATCCCCTTCTTAATACCCTTTATCTTTTTCCACAGGCATAAAATGCAACAATGTCACATAGCTTTAAGACTTAGTTTCAATAATATTATATTTCCACCATCCATTTCTTTTCTTTTCTTTTTTTTTTTTTTTTGCCTCCAATCACTGGGACTCGGTACCAGCACTGAAAATTCATTGTCCTAGCAGCCATTTTTTACCTTTTTTTTTCTTTCCATTTTATTTGATAGGACAGAGAGAAATTAAGAGGGGAGAGGGGTATAGAAAGGGAAAAAGGGGAATTGGGCGGTAGAACAGCGGGTTAAGCGCATGTGGTGCAAAGCACAAGGACCATTAAGGATTCTGGTTAGAGCCCCCGGCTCCCCACCTGCAGAGGAGTTGCTTCACAGACAGTGAAGCAGGTCTGCAGGTGCCTGTCTTTCTCTCCCCCTCTCTGTCTTCCCCTCCTCTCTCCATTTCTCTTTGTCCTATCCAACAATGACAATATCTACAACAATAAAAACAACAAGGGCAAAAAAAGGAAATAAATAAATATAAAAAAAGAAAAAAGAAAGGAAAGGAGAAAGGCGTCTGCAGAACTGCTGTACCTCATGTAAAACATCCTCCCTGTAGATGGGGAGCAGAGACTGAAACCTACTTCCTTGCATGGGTCCTTGTACTTCCTACTATGTGTACTAAACTGGGTGAGCCACTGGATGCCCCCCATACTTTTTTTTTCTACCTGATAGTTTTATCAAGATACAATCTAGGGATCTGCAACCTTGCTGAAAAGTCTTATCTGCTATTTTCATGATCTATTACTTCTTTTTTCTATGTGCACATATAAGCTTGTTTGTGTACTGTATGCATGTATGTAGGTATAGAATCATGCACAAGATAGTTCTCAGTCTTTTGTTCCTGAGGCTGGGGACTATGTCCTTCTTGAATTTAGGAAGTATGTCTCATGGTTGCCAATGACTGAAGACATATTTTTAATTTTAATTTATAAAATGGAAACACTGACAAAACCATAGAATAAGAGGGATAAAACTCCACACAATTCCCACCACCAGAACTCCGTATCCTATCCCCTCTCCTGATAGCTTTCCGATTCTTTTTTTTATACATTTAAAAAATTTTTTATTGTCTTTATTTATTGGATAGAGACAGGCAGAAATTGAGAGGGAAGAGGGTGGTAAAAAAGGGAGAGACAGACAGAGAGACACCTGCAGCCCTGCCTCACCACTTGCAAAGCTTTCCCCCTATAGATGAGGACTGGGGACTCAAACACGGGTACTTGAGCATTGTAATATGTGTGCTCAACCAGGTGCACCACCACCCGGCCCCAGCTTTCCTATTCTTTAACCCTCTGGGAGTATGGATCCAGGGTCATTATAGGGTGCAGAAGGTGGAAGGTCTAGCTTCTGTAATTGCTTCCCCGCTGAACGTGGATGTTGACAGGTCAATCTATATAAAGCCAAACAAATTGTTGACTAATCATGAACCTAAAGGCTGGAATATTGCAGATGAAGATTTGGGGGTTTCTGTTTTGGAAAAAGCTAGTAGGTCTACTTTAGCTATATTCCAAAGGGCCCATGACTTTATTAGTTTTTCCCTAAGCCTGATGTCTGATATGCAGGTAGACCCAAGTTATTGTCTGGGGAGATAATGTCTCCTCAGACAATAACTGGAAAAAAGGCTAGAAAAGATGGATCAGCGAAGAGAGTAGCTCCCAAATAGGGAAAAGTCTATAAATATTGTTGACTGTAAACCCCATCGATTTGATCTGGGGCCCATATTCAGGATAACCACTGCATCCCTATAGGCCAGAGCTTTTATTCTATGGTCATGAGTAGGAACATCCCAAGTTGCACCAATTTCAGGACCCATCTTCCTCAGGTGGTAGAGTATAACTTTTTGCAGAGAAAAAGAAGGCGGAAGAGAAGAGGGAGGAGAGGTGGTTTGATCCCATCAGTATTAATATTATACAAAACAGTTGTTTTAGAACCTTTTAGCTTAATGGGATAGACTTGTATAACCACCAAATGACATGTTCATTACAATTGTGCTTAGTGCAAACCTTGTGTCATAATATCTTTATGTAAATCAAGTTACTTAACTTGCAGGCCACCAGAAGTCCAACCCTTCTTTGCCCTGGGCTGTTCCTGCACTTGGCTCTCCCAGCACCCAGTTTTGCTAGATGCTGTGGACCTGCAAAATAAATTAAATAAATTTTTAATTACAATTAAAGTCCAGCAACTAACTAAACATTTCCTCAGTTTAATTATCAGTATTTATACTATCTGAATATATCTTTACTTTTACCTTTCTAAGTTATATTTAGCCTAATAAATAGGCTAATAGCTAGTTAAATTATAAAAAATAAATAAATAAAAAACTCTTTCCTTTCACTGCTCTTTTATTACTGCTCTTTTTCTCTTTTCTCTCTCTCTTTCTTTTTTTTCTTCTTTTTCTCATTCTTGTCATCCTTCCTCCTTCAGCTTTCTGAATTCACTGATACACTTTTGGGAATTATTTTGGTGAATAAATCTGACTCAGAGTGGACTCTTTCTGCATGTATCTCTGCTCTACTTCCCTTTTTCCTTTAGCTACCCCTAGAATATACAGTAGATAGTAGATTTGCATAACTGTCTATTCCTGCTATTCTTGTCTAGTCCTGAGGTTTTATTTATTTTTTCTTTCTTAACAATCAGCTGCCTTTGCTCAGGAGGCTTGAGGCAATCTGGGACAGGTTTTTTTTACCATGATCTATTTTATTATTAATATTATATAAAGGTGTATATCTATCCCCCCCTCCTTTAGGTTGACCAGAAATAACTCTTAGAGTATCTTTCATTGCTAGGGTACTGAGCATCTTAGCCATTGTGAGAGGAACTTGTCTCACTACTCCTACCTCCTCTGCAGACTCTCGCCTTCTCCCTCCTCCTAGCTAATTAAAAAAATAAAATAAAATTAATTAATTAATCAATTAAAAAACGTTCATTTCACAGCTCTTTTATTGTAGCTCTTTTTCTTATCTTTTTCTTTTCTCTCTCTTGTTTCTCTCTCTCTTTTTTTTTTAATCTTGTCTTCCATTTCTTCCTTTCTTATTATTTGGCTTTCTGAATTCACTGATATTCATTTGTGAATTATTTTGGGGAAAAAAATCTACTCAGAGTGGACTCTCTATGTGTGTATCTCTGCTCTACTTCCCTTTCTCCTCTTGCTACCCTTAGAATATACAGTGGATAGTAGATTTGCATAATTGTCTATTCTTGCTATCCCTTCTTTCCTTTCTCTTCTTCACTTGGACTTGGTTGCTATTTTTTCACAGACTGGAGACATTGTTTGGCTAACTGGTAGTGATTAAACTGCTTCAATCCTTGCTTCAGTTGCTATTGTAATTTCTGAGGTTGGTGATTGCATTTGTCATAAAGGTATTTAGTACAGTATTGCTTGTACTCAAAACACAACAACTGAGGAACAACAGAACATAAAAATAAGAAACACATAAATCAAAAAAATTGGTAGATCAAAAACAAATAAAACTGCTACTCCAATGACTGAAGACAAGAACCCAGAAGAAACTATAAATCAACCAGAAGTAACCATAGATAAGAAAAGTATGCAAGCAATAATAAACTTATTAATCACAGAAATGAAAAAAACATAGCAGGAAAGGAATGGCAGTATTAGGGAAACAACAGTTGAGACCCCCAAGGAAAATACTGATTATCTGGAGGCAATTAGAGAACTGAAAGCTGAAATAGCTGAACTGAGGAAAGAAACTAGGGAAGGGAAAGCAGACTAACAGAAGCAGAAAACAGTATTAGCCAGACAGAGGATGAGCTAGAAAAAACTAAGAAAGAGGTGAAAGAACTCAAAAAGAGATTGAGAGACACTGAAAACAACAACAGAGACATATGGGATGATCTCAAAAGAAGTAACATTCATATAATTGGCCTGCCAGAGGAAGAAAGAGAGGAATGGGAAGCAAACATTCTAGAGGAAATAATAGAAAAAACTTCCCAGACCTGAATAACAGAAAGGACATCAAGATTCAATAGGCCCAGAGAGTTCCAAACAGTAATAAAAGATAGGCAAGGGTATTACATTATTATTAGAGGATCAGTCAGCCAAGAAGACTTAACAATTATTAACATCTATGCACCCAATGAGGGACCATCTAAATACATCAAGCACCTACTAAAAAAATTTCAAAAATACATCAATAGTAATAAAATAATAGTGGGAGACTTCAATACCCCACTCTTACACTTAGGCAGATCAACAAAGCAGAGAACCAACAAAGATACAAGAGAATTGAATGAAGAGATTGACAGAATAGAGCTATTGGACATTTTCAAAGTCCTCCACCCCAAAAAACTGGAATACACCTTCTTTTCAAATCCACATAACACATACTCAAGGATAGACCACCTGTTAGGCCACAATGACAGAATCAGTAACTTGAAGAGCATTGAAATCATCCCAGGTATCTTCTCAGACCACAGTGGAGTAAAACTAACATTTAACAACAAACAGAAAATTATTAAAAGTCACAGAATTTGGAAACTAAACAACATACTCCTTAAGAACCACAGGGTCAGAGACTCACTCAAGGAGGAAATTCAAATGTTCCTGGAAACAAATGAAAATGAAGACACAGCCAATCAAAATATTTGGACACAGTTAAAGCAGTACTGAGAGGGAAACTTATAGCAATACAATCACATATTAAACAGCTAGAAAAAGCTCAAATGAATGACCTTCCTGCACATATCAAGGACTTAAGAGGAAGAGGGACAAAGGAACCATAAGCAACCAGAAGGACAGAAATCATTAAAATCAGAGCAGAAATAAACAACAGTGAAAATAAGAGAACCATACAAAAGATCAATGAAGCCAAATGTTGGTTCTTTGAAAGATTAAACAAAATTGACAAACCCCTAGTCAGACTACCAAACAAAAAAGAGAGAACACTCAAATTAATAGAATTGTAAACAATGGAGGAGCTATCATAACTGACATCAAAGAAATCCAGAAAATCATGTGAAACATCTATGAAGAACTATATGCCACCAAGCTAGAGAATCTGGAAGAAATGGAACAATTCCTAGAAACCTGGGCCCTTCCAAAACTGAACCAAGAAGAACTACAAAACCTAAATGCACCTATCACAGACAAAGAAATTGAAACCATTATCAAGAATCTCCCCAAAAACAAAAGTCCTGGACTAGATGGCTTCACAAACGAATTCTACAAAACTTTCAGGAAACAGTTATTACCCATACTTCTTAAGCTTTTCCATAAGCTTGAAGAAACAGGAATACTCCCTTCCACCTTCTATGAAGCCAACATCACCCTGATACCAAAAGGTAATAGGGACAGAACAAAAAAGGAAAACTACAGACCAATATCTCTGATGAACATAGATGCCAAAATATTAAACAAGATCTTGGCCTACAGGATACAGCAGCACATCAAAAAGATTGTTCATCATGACCAAGTGGGATTCATCCTAGGAATGCAAGGCTGGTTCAACATCCATAAGTCAATCAATGTCATTCAGCACATCAATAAAAGCAAAGCCAAAAACCACATGATTATCTCAATAGATGCAGAGAAAGCCTTTGACAAAATACAACACCCATTCATGCTCAAAACGCTACAAAAAATGGGAATAGATGGGAAATTCCTCAGATAGTGGAATCCATATATAGCAAACCTACAGCCAACATTATACTCAATGGAGAGAAGCTGAAAGCATTCCCCCTCAGATCAGGGAGTAGACAGGGCTGTCCACTGTCACCGTTACTCTTCAACATAGTGTTGGAAGTTCTTGCCATAGCAATCAGGCCAGAGAAAGAAATCAAAGGAATACTGATTGAGAGGGAAGAAGTCAAGCTCTCACTATTTGCAGATGATATGATAGTATACATAGAAAAACCTAAAGAATCCAGCAGAAAACTACTGGAAGTTATTAGGCAATTAGCAAGGTGTCAGGCTACAAAATCAATGCACAAAAATCAGTGGCGTTTCTTTATGCAAACACTAAATCTGAAGAAGACATCCAGAAATTACTCCCATTTACTGTTTCAGCAAAATCAATAAAATACCTAGGAATTAATTTGACCAAAGAAGTGAAAGGCTTGTATACTGAAAACTATGAGTCACTACTCAAGGAAATAGAAACTGATACCAAGAAATGGAAAGACATTCCATGGTCATGGATTGGAACAATAAATATCATCAAAATGAATATTCTCCCCAGGGCAATATACAAATTTAATGCAATACCCATCAAAGTTCCACCAAGCTTACTTAAGAGAATAGAACAAACACTGCAATCATTTATCTGGAACCTGAAAACACCTAGAATTGCCAAAACCATCTTGAGGAAAAGAAACAGAAATGGAGGTATCACACTCCCAGATCTCAAACTATATTATAAAGCCATCTTCATCAAAACAGCCTGGTACTGGAGCAAAAATAGGCACAAAAACCAGTGGAACAGAAATGAAAGCCCAGAACTAAACCCCCAAATCTATGGACATCTAATCTTTGATAAGGGGCCCCAAAGAATTAAATGGGAGAAGGAAGCTCTCTTCAATAAATGGTGTTGGGAAAACTGGGTTGTAACATGCAGAAGAATGTAATTGAACCACTTTATCTCACCAGAAACAAAAATCAACACCAAATGGATCAAAGACCTGGATGTCACACCAGAATCAATCAAACACTTAGAGGAAAGCATTGGTAAAACACTTTCCCAACTACACCTCAAGGACATCTTTGATGAATCAAACCCAATTGCAAGAAAGACTGAAACAGAAACAAACCAGTGTTTGCTTACATCAAATTGAAAAGCTTCTGCACATCCAAATAAACTATTAAACAAACAAAGAGACCCCTCACAGAATGGGAGAGGATCTTCACATGCCATACATCAGACAAGAAACTAATCACCAAAATATATAAAGAGCCAGCAAACTTAGCACCAAAAAAGCAAATGACCCCATCCAAAAATAGGCAGAGGATATGAACAAAAAATTCACCTCAGAGGAGATCCAAAAGGCTAACAAACACATGAAAAACTGCTCTAGGTCACTGATTGTCAGAGAAATGCAAATTAAGACAACATTGAGATACCACCTCACTCCTGTGAGAATGGCATACATAAAAAAGGATAGCAGCAACAAATGCTGGAGAGGCTGTGGGGACAGAGGAACCCTTTTTCATGGCTGGTGGGAATGTAAGTTGGTACAGCCTCTGTGGAGAGCAGTCTAGAAAACTCTCAGAAGGCTAGACATGGACCTTTCATATGATCCAGTAATTCCTCTCCTGGGGTTATACCCCAAGGACTCCATAACACCCAACCAAAAAGAGGTATGTACTCCTATGTTCATAGCAGCACAATTCATAATAGCTAAAACCTGGAAGCAACCCAGGTGCCCAACAACTGATGAGTGGCTGAGAAAGCTGCGGTATATATACATAATGGAATACTATACAGCTATCAAGAACAATGAACCCACCTTCTTTGACGCATCTTGGACAGAGCTAGAAGGAATTATGTTAAGTGAGCTAAGTCAGAAAGATAAAGCTGAATATGGGATGATCCCACTCATCAACAGAAGTTGAGAAAGAAGATCTGAAAGGGAAACTAAAAGCAGGATCTTACTAAACTCAAAGTAGGGCACCAAAGTAAAAACCTTGTGGTGAGGGGTAGACATGCAGCTTCCTGGGCCAGTGGGGCGTGGAGGTGGGTGGGTGGGATGGGACACAGTCTTTTGGTGGTGGGAATGGTGTTTATGTACACTCCTAGTAAAGTGTAGTCATATAAATCATTAGTTAATTAATATGAGATGGGGAAAATTGTATGTCTCAAAGTTTTTAAAACACAGACTGATTCTTCTTAATATATAGGCTGTGTATTTGATATGTGGACTCTCTCAAAAGCCTAGACCAAGTAAATCAGAGGCAACCAGTGGCACAGCTAATTCACAAGACAGTGGGTACTATACAGCAAACCCTAACAAAAGGACTTTTCAAAGTTAACCTAATTACCAAATAATGTGATGATACATTAACTATCCATTGTCTTTTTGAACCCTAAGACAGCAGGAACCTCACATCTCCAGTATAGAGCCTCTACTTCCCCCAGTCCTGGAACCCGTGGATAGGGCCCACTTTCCCATATGCGTCTCCCAATCCATATCAAATAATGTTGCATCTGCTGATCGCAACCTAATCAGCGCAACAATTGCCACCTCAACATGCTTCACTTCAGACTGTGTCCAGAGACTTCACGTGTGGAATTACAACCCTTCAGCTTCATTATTCGGGTGAGACCTTTCCGTTCATAGCATTCTCTAATTCCATCCCAGGTGGATCACTTTCTAACAAAGTCCCAAAACCTAGATATACACCTGTTTCTGTGAAAAAGAGTATACGTTCATACGTATCCATAAACAAGTGCAAAATATATACCTGAAAGCAGAAGTACAATAGAGTTTGCAGTGAGTACCCCCCCCAATACTTCCTCTCCACTATTCCAACCTTTGGGTCCATGATTGCTCAACAATTTGTTTGGCTTTGTATGTTAACTCTCTTTTCAGTCACCAGGTTCCAGATGCCATCAGGATGTTGGCCAGGCTACCCTGGACTGAAGACCCTACCAATGTGTCCTGGAGCTCCGCTTCCCCAGAGACACACCCTACTAGGGAAAGAGAGAGGCAGACTGGGAGTATGGACCGACCAGTCAATGCCCATGTTCAGTGGGGAAGCAATTATAGAAGCCAGACCTTCTACCTTCTGCAACCCACAATGACCCTGGGTCCATGCTCCCAGAGGGATAGAGAATGGGAAAGTTATCAGGGGAGGGGATGGGGTATGGAGATTGGGTGGTAGGAATTGTGTGGAGTTGTACCCCTCCTGCCCTCCGGTTTTGTTAATTTATCCTTTCTTAAATAAAAAATAAATTTAAAGATTGCCTATTCGTGGCTGGTTGTTGTTGTCTTTTAAAACCTTAACTATATAAATGCACTCCCTCCTGGTCTCCATGTATCCTGAGAAAGTCTGATGAAAGTTTGACTATACTGCCTTTATAAGTCACATACTTCTTTTACCTTGCAGCACATAATTTTTTTTCTTTGTCCTTGACTTTTGATAGTTTTATCGTGATATGTCTTGGTATAGGTCTATTTTGGTTTAGGAATTTGGGAATTAATTCTACTTCCTGAACATTGATATCCTGACCATATCCAGATTTGGAATTTTTTTCTGTTACCATTTCTTTGAATATAGTTTTTGTTCCCTTATTTCTCTCCTCTTCTTCTGAGACCCCTAAAATTCTGATATTTACTTTGCTGATGGAGTCTTCTACTTCTTGAAGAGTTGCTTCATTTTTGTTTTCCCTAAATCCTCTTTAACTTTCCACTCTGAAGTCAAAGAGTGTTGTCATTTTGTCTTCCATTTTTAATGTTCTCTTTTCCAGATGGGCAAACCTATTTCTTTGACTTGCTATTTGAGATTGGAATGCATTTAGTGTCCACATGTTGTATCTCTGTCTTCAAGTACTCTGTTTTCCTATAAAATGACTCTTTGAATTCACGGATATCTTCTTTTCAATTCTCTATATTAAATTGAGATCTCTTTATTTCTTCAAACATCCTGACAATATAGTTCCTAAATTCTTTCTCTGGCAACTCCACTGAATCTGTGTCATGAGGTGTCTTTCCCTCATTTTGGCTATTCAAAAATAGAGCCTTCCAATACTTTTAGCCCACCTGCACATTAGCTGTCAGGTAAAGGCAAAATTAGTCCATGGGACCTTTGGTATATACCTAAAATGGACTTCCTAGCTTCTTCCATCATAAAGACCTCAAATTTCATTTGATATTCTCTTACCTTTAGGCTCCTGATTATTAAACAAACTGTTCTGCTTTATATCTTAATGCTTTTTAGCCACCAAGTCACAGATGCTACCATGACACTAACCTGACTTCCCTGGGCAAATGACCTCACCAATATGTCCTGGAACCCTACCTCCCCAGATCCCTACCCCACTAGGAAAAAATAGATACAGGTTGAGAGTATGGGTCAGCCTGGCAATGCCTATGTTCAGCAGAGAAGCAATTACAGAAGCCAGACCTTTTACACCTTCTGCATCCCACAAATTATTCTGGTCCCTACTACTAGAATGATAAAGGACAGAGAAACTTCTAGTTGAGGGGAGGGGATACAGAACTCTGGTGGTGTGAATTGCACAATCTTGCAATCTTGTCAATTATTACTAAATCACTAAAATAAAAAATAAAATAATAATAGTAAAAAACAAACAAAAAAAAAAACCCTTGCTATTATTACCCATTTTCTATGGCTTCTGTTGTTAGCCACCAGCAGGTGGCACTGGTTTCTACTTTGTATGTGAGTTGCTGGGTGTGGGGAGGTGGGAGAAATTGTGAAAGAAGTGACAGTATTTTGGTGTCTGAGGACCTGTCTCTTAAACAGGTCTGATTCTTGAACAGAAGAACTCTGCTATGAGCTCATTTTTCTGGCCTTCAGTGAAATCGGATACCACTCATCAGATTATTTTTTTGTTTTTTTTCCTTAATATTTTTTTAATTCATAAAAAGGAAACATTGACAAAACCATAGGGTAAGAGGGGTAAAACTCCACACAATTCCCACCACCAGCTGTCAGTATCCCCTCCCCTGCCCACCCCTTATAGCTTTCCTATTCTTTATCCTTCTGGGAGGATGGATCCAAGGTCATTGTGGAATGCAGAAGGTGGAAGGTCTGTCTTCTGTAATTGCTTCCCTGCTGAACACGAGTGTTGACTGGTCGATCCATACTCCCAGCCTTCCTCTCTCTTTCCCTAGTAGGGTGGGGCTCTGGAGAATCAGAACTCCAGGACACATTGGTGGGGTCCTCTGTCCAGGGAAGTCTGGTTGGCATCATGTTAGCATCTGGAACCTGGACTCACCAGATTCTTTATGGCAGCTGGGACATCTGAGAATTTGGTTGACTACCCTTTTATCCTAAGGGCACAAGAGTATAAGAGTACAGTATACAGTTTGGTGACCTGGAGCTCACTCAAGAGCCAGTAGCTTCTACAGTTCTTAGCAACAGTCTGAACCCTTTTTCTTTTCTTTCATTTGTTTTAAAAAAATATTAGTAATTTAATAATGATTAACAAGATTATAAGATAACAGGGATATAATTCCACATAGTCCCCACCACCAGAGTTCCATGTCCCATCCCCTCCATTAAAAGCTTCCCTATTTTTTTTTTTTTAACCTCTGGGAGTATGGACCAAAGATCTTTATGGGGTGTAAAGATCTTTATGGGTCTGGCTTCTATAATTGCTTCTCTACAGGACATGGGCACTGACAGGTTGGTCCATACCTCCCTCCATACCTTTTTCTGTCTTTCCCTAGTGGGTTAGGGTTCTGGAGAGGTGAGGTTCCAGACTCATTCATTGGTGAGGCCCTCTGCCCATGGAGGTCAGCATGGCCTCATAGTAGCATCTGCAGCTTGGTGGCTGCAAGGCTGTAAGACATAAAACAAATTGTATAATAAACAGAAACCCTAAGGTAGGAATAGAGCAGATTAAACTATGGGTCTTCTAACTTCAAGTAATCACCAGCCTTTAGATGTTTTTCTTTACCAGAAGTCCTCATTGTTCTCTTGTGTCAATTCATTGAGATATTTTGTTTTAATATTGGTTTTCTGGTTAGAAAGCCAACTTTCCTTGACTAGATTGCCATAGCTCCATCCCTGAAGTCCTTTCATTTTTTATTATTTAACTTCTTTTTTTGATACCTAGTGTCTAGTAAATAAGAGATGTTTCCACCACATTTTAGTACAAGACTGATTATAAAATGTTAATGGATGCTTTCTTTCTGTCTTTTTTATATAATTGTATGTGGTACACTTGAAATTTTATAAAATTAATCTACAACAAATTAGAGTTTATTACATAGAAGCATGAACCACAGAAACTACCATGATTACTTTAATGAATAGTCATCATGATCTCTTGTATTTTTTTTGTCCTTTTATCAAATAGCCTTTACTAGATACTACTTGATATGTTATTTTGCATGAAAGGCCTATGACCAAGGGATTGCATCAATAGTACTACAGGTAACATTAGTTTCTCAATAATCATAGACTTACAATACATCCTAGAGGATTTAATATATATCTATAACAAGCATGAGTGTTTGTAAAATACATATTTCAAAGTACTAAAATTTATACTTCCCTGTTGGTAATAGTCTTATTCTCAATATAAAGATACTACTTTAATTTTCTTCAAAGGGACAAAAATCATATTCCCTCACTTTCTTTTTTATTGATTTAATAATGATTGACAAGACTGCAGGATAAGAGGGGTACAAATCGACACAATTCCCACCACCAGTGTTCTGCATCCCACCCCACCCCCCAATTAGAAGCTTTCCTATTCTCCTTCTTCTTCTTCTCCTTTATTTATTTATTTTTTCTATTTGAGTGTAACTGGATTTACTGGAAGCAGAAGCTTTCCTATTCTTTAATTCCTCTGGGAGTATGGACCCAGGATCAATATGGGTTACAGAAGTGGAAGGTCTGGTTTCTGTAATTCCTTCTCATCTGGACATGGACACTGGCAGGTCAATCCATGTTCCCAACTTGTTTCTATCTTTCCCTAGTGGGGCAAGGCTCTGGAGATGTAAGGCTCCAGGACACATTGGTGAATTTGGGAAGTCAGGTTGACTTCATGATAGCATCTGCAACTTGATGGTAGAGTAATGGAACTGAAGGGCTGACATTCCATGCCTGGTATCTCTAGATACCATCTAAAGTGAAAAATGTGTAGAGGTGGTACTGATTGCATTAATTTGGTTGAGATCAGCAGATGCAGTATCAAATGGTATGGATCAAGCGAAGTGTGAAGGAAAACAAGCCATGCTCCAGAGGTTCCAGGACTGGGAGAAATAATGGGTTTTATAGAGGATGGGAAAGGTCCCTGCTGCCTTGGAGTTTAGGAAGGCATTAGGTAGTTACTATTATAACCACTTTATTTGGGTATCTGGTTTACTTTGAAAATCCCATGGTTAGAATTTACTGTACCATATAAGAGTTTACCATGATTTATGTCTTTTTAATGCTATTTACAAGTGACTGTATCTTATATAATGACAAGACCAGTTGCTTCTGGTCTCCTTGGTCTAAGATTATAGGTGATTTAATATTTCAAAGAAAAATTCATTATTAGAAATGTATTAACAGTTTAAACCCACTGTTAAATTCAATCAGGTTACCAATTTGAAGCCGTAACTACTATTCCAGTTTCTGTTTGTGTCCTTTCTTCAGCTTACACCTCTGAAAAATGGTGAATTAAGTGAATGAATGAATGAATGAATGTCTAAAGGTGCTTAGAACAATGTCTGTCATTGAGTAAAAACTCCGTAGACATGAATTCGTCACTGTCATTTTTCCCATTGTTATTCTGTTGCTTAGTCTAAAGACGTTATTGAAGAAAAATAATTAACATTTCAATAAAAGATAATGTACTTCTCTGTGGAGATTCTCTGGTGAACTTTAGAATTAGCATGCTATCAGTCATTCATTGACAGAACATAAAAGATATTTATTGAATTTTAATTAGAGGGAAGATGGCGGACTGAGAAGCTGCTAGTGGCTTGAGCTCTGACCACATCTCCTGGAAACGGTAGGATTTTCTGCCTTTAGTAGGCCAGTCAATAAGGGGTCCTAGTGGTGACACCAAGGAGGTGACTATACTTAATTTGGGTTAAGAATTAGAGTAGGAAAAAAGGGGAAAAATTTTTTTTCCTTTTAATTTTTAAGCATACCTCCTCCCCCTTCACCCCCCCCATAACCAGTCCCTGGGGACCAGCTCCTAGCAGGCTCCCCTGCTGAGCTTCTGTCTTTACCAAATTCCTGTCCCACCAGGGAGTATCATTCATTCTAAGTCTATACCCTTCTGAAACCTCAGGCCTTTTTTCTTTCTAAGTAGCCAGCCCCCCCACCTCACTCCGCATAGCCAATTAAATAATTGAAAATAAATAAATTAAAAAAAAACATTTCCTTTAACTGCTCTTTTATGACTGTTCTTTTCTTATCTTTTTCTTTTTTTCTCTCTTTTTTTTTCTTTTTCTCATTCTTGTCACCCTTTCTTCCTTACTCCTACAGCTTCCAAAGCCACAGCCCCCAGCCCCCACACCACCAAACAGTGTGCTTTTTTGAATTCACAGATACACATTTGGGAATTTTTGGGGGAAGAATTCTGACTCAGTGTGGACTCTCACTGCGAGTGTCTCTGCACAACTTCCCTTCCTCCTTTAGCCACCCCTAGAATATACGGTGGATAGTAGATTTGCATAACTGTCTATTTCAGCTATCCTTGTCTAGTCCTGAGGTTTTTTTTTTTTTTTTTTTCTCATTCTTAACAGCTGCCTCTGATCACAAGGTTTGAGGTAATCTGGGACAGGGTTTTTATTTTATTTTATTTTACCCTGCTCTATTTTACTATTAATATTATATAAAGGCATATATCTTCCCCCCCTTTAGGTTGATCAGAATTAACTCTTAGCATATATTTCAGTGCTAGGGTAGTGGGCATCTTATCTATTGTGGGAGGAACTTGTCTCCTTAATCCTACCTCCTCTACAGACTCTCCCCTCCCTCCCCCTCCTAGCTAATCAAAAAAATTAAATTAAATTAAAAATAAAATAATTTAAAAAACCCTTTCCTTTCACTGCTCTTTAATTACAGCTCTTTTTCTTATATTTTCCCTTTTCTCTCTCTTGTCCCTTCTTTCTTTTTTTTTTTTATCTTGTCATACACTTCTTCCTTCCTTATTCTTTGGCTTTCTGAATTTGTGAATTATTTGGGGGAAGAAATCTGACTCAGAGTGGACTCTATGTGTGTATCTCTGCTCTAGTTCCCTTTTCCCTCTTGCTACCCCTAGAATATACAGTGGATAGTAGATTTGCATAACTGTCTATTCGTGCTATCCCTTCTTTCCTTTCTCTTTCTTATCCACTGGGATTTGGTTACTATTTTTTCACGGAATGGAGAAATTGTTTGGCTAACTGGTAACGATTAAACTGCTTCAATACTTGCTTCAGTTGCTACTGTAATTCCTGAGGTTGATAAGTGCAGTTGTCATAAAGGTATTTAGTACAGTGTTGCTTGTATTCAAGACACAACAACTGATGAACAACAGAGCACAAAAAAGAAACACATAAATCAAAAAAATGGGAAGATCAAAAACAAATAAAACTGCTACTCCAATGAATGAAGACAAGAGCCCAGAAGAAACTACAAATCAGCCAGAAGTAACCATAGATAAGAAAAGTATGCAAGCAATAATAAACTTATTAATCACAGAAATGAAAACAACATTGGAGGAAAGAAATGGCAGTATTAGTGAAACAACAGTTGAGATCCCCAGGAAAATACTGATTATCTTGAGGCAATTAGAGAACTGAACGCTGAAATAGCTGTAATGAAGAAAGAAGTTGAGGCAAGGGAAAGCAGACTAACAGAAGCAGAAAACAGAATTAGTCAGACAGAGGATGAGTTAGAGAAAACTAAGAAAGAGGTGAAAGAGCTTAAAAAGAGATTGAGAGACACTGAAAACAACAACAGAGACATATGGGATGATCTCAAAAGGAGTAACATTTGTATAATTGGTCTGCCAGAGGAAGAAAGAGAGGAAGGGGAAGCAAACATTCTAGAGGATATAATAGAAGAAAACTTCCCAGACCTGAATAACAGAAAGGACATCAAGATTCGAGAGGCCCAGAGATTACCAAAGAGAATCAACGCAGACCTGAAGACACCAAGACAAATCATAGTCACAATGAGAAGAAGTAAGGATAAAGAAAGGATCCTAAAGGCTGCAAGAGAGAAACAAAAAGTCACATACAAGGGAAAACCCATAAGATTATCTGCAGACTTCTCCACTCAAACTCTAAAATCCAGAAGGGAATGGCAAGATATCTTTCGAGCCTTGAATTAAAAAAGGGTTTGAACCAAGGATAATATATCCTGCTAGACTTTCATTCAAACTAGATGGAGGGATCAAAACCTTCTTAGACAAACAACATTTAAAGGAGGCAACCATCACCAAGCCGGCCCTGAAAGAGGTTCTAAAAGACCTCTTATAAACAACAACATCACTATAATACTTGCAATATATCAGAGCAAACAAATTTTTTTTGAACAATGGCACTACAATACATTAAATCCATAATATCAATAAATGTCAATGGCTTAAACTCATCCATCCTAAGGCACAGGGTGGGGGGATGGATCAGAAAACATAACCCAACCATATGCTGCTTGCAAGAATCCCATCTGTCACAACAAGATATACACAGACGTAAAGTGAAAGGATGGAAAACTATCATACAGGCTAACGGACCACAAAAAAGGGCAGGAACAGCCATTCTCATCTCAGATACAATAGATTTTAAATTAAATAAAGTAATAAAAGATAGGCAAGGACATTACATAATGATTAGAGGATCAATCAGCCAAGAAGACTTAACAATTGTTAACATCTATGCACCCAATGAGGGACCATCTAAATACATCAAGCACCTACTGAAAAAAATTCACAAATACATCAATAGTAATACAATAATAGTGGGAGACTTCAGTACCCCACTCTCACACTTAGACAGATCAACAAAGCAGAGAACCAACAAAGATACAAGAGAATTGAATGAAGAGATTGACAGAACAGACATCTTGGACATTTTCAGAGTACTTCACCAAAAAAAAACTGGAATACACCTTCTTTTCAAATCCACATAACACATACTCAAGGATAGACCACATGTTAGGCCACAAAGACAGCATCAATAACTTCAAGAGCATTGAAATCATCCCAAGTATCTTCTCAGACCACAGTGGAGTAAAACTAATATTTAACAACAAACAGAAAATTATTAAAAGTCACAGAATTTGGAAACTAAACAACATACTCCTTAAGAACCACTGGTTCAGAGGGTCACTCAAGCAGGAAATTCAAATGTTCCTGGAAACAAATGAAAATGAAGACACAACCTATCAAAATATTTGGGACACAGCTAAAGCAGTACTGAGAGGGAAACTTATAGCCATACAATCACATATTAAACACCAAGAAGAAGCTCAAATGAACGACCTTACTGCACACCTGAAGGACTTAGAGGAAGAGGAACAATGGAACCCTAAAGCAACCAGAAGGACAGAAATCACTAAAGTTAGAGCAGAAATAAACAACATTGAAAATAAGAGAACGATACAAAAGATCAATGAAGCCAAATGTTGGTTCTTTGAAAGATTAAACAAAATTGACAATCCCCTAGCCAGACTCACCAAACAAAAAAGAGAGAAGACTCAAATTAATAGAATTGTAAACGATGGAGGAGATATCACAACTGACACCACAGAAATCCAGAGAATCCTGCAAAACTTCTATAAAGAACTATCGCCACCAAGCTAGAGAATCGGAAGAAATGGAACAATTCCTAGAAGCATATGGCTTTACAAACAAATTCTACAAAACTTTCAGGAAATAGTTAGTACCCATACTTCTTAAGCTTTTCCATAAGATTGAAGAAACTGGAATACTCCCTTCCACCTTCTATGAAGCCAAAATCACCCTGATACCAAAAGCTGATAGGGACAGAACAGAAAAGGAAAACTACAGACCAATATCTCTGATGAACATAGTTGCCAAAATATTAAACAAGATCTTGGCCAACCGGGTACAACAACATATCAAAAAGATTGTTCATCACGACCAAGTGATTTTGAAACTTTTGTAGAATTCGTTTGTGAAACCATCTGGTCCAGGACTTTTGTGTTGGGGAGATTCTTAATAACCGTTTCAATTTCTTTGTCTGTGATTGGTGCATTTAGATTTTGTAGTTCTTCTGGTTCAGTTTTGTCCTTCTGGTTGCTTTAGGTTTCCTTTGTTCCTCTTCCTCCAAGTCCTTGAGGTGTGCACTAAGGTCATTCATTTGAGCTTCTTCTTGGTGTTTAATATGTGATTGTATGGCTATAAGTTTCCCTCTCAGTACTGCTTTAGCTGTGTCCCAAATATTTTGATAGGTTGTGTCTTCATTTTCATTTGTTTCCAGGAACATTTGAATTTCCTGCTTGAGTGACTCTCTGACCCAGTGGTTCTTAAGGAGTATGTTGTTTAGTTTCCAAATTCTGTGACTTTTAATAATTTTCCTTTTGTTGTTAAATGTTAGTTTTACTCCACTGTGGTCTGAGAAGATACTTGGGATGATTTCGATGCTCTTGAATTTATTGATCCTGTCTTAGTGGCTTAACATGTGGTCTGTCCTTGAGTATGTGTTATGTGGATTTGGAAAGAAGGTGTATTCCAGTTTTTTGGGGTGGAGGACTCTGAAAATGTCCAGTAGGTCTAGTCTTTCAATCTCTTCATTTAATTCTCTTTTATCTTTGTTGGTTCTCTGCTTTGTTGATCTCTAAATGTGAGAGGGGGTACTGAAGTCTCCCACTATTATTGTATTACTATTGATGTATTTTTGAAATTCTTTCAGTATGTTCTTGACATATTTAGATGGTCCCTCATTGGGTGCATAGATACTAATAATTGTTATGTCTTCTTGGCTGATTGATCCTCTAATCATTATGTAACGTCCTTGCCTATCTTTTATTACTTTATTTAATTTAATATCTATTGTGTCTGAGATGAGAATGGCTGTTCCTGCCCTTTTTTGTGGTCCGTTAGCCTGTATGATAGTTTTCCATCCTTTCACTTTAAGTCTGTGTTTATCTTGTTGTGACAGATGGGATTCTTGCAAGCAGCATATGGTTGGGTTATATTTTCTGATCCATCCCCCCACTCTGTGCCTTTTGATGGGTGAGTTTAAGCCATTGACATTTATTGATATTATGGATATAATGTATTGTAGTGCCATTGTTCAAAAAGTTTTTTTTGTTTTCTCTGATATATTGCAAGTATTATAGTGATGTTCTTGTTTATGAGAGGTCTTTTAGAACCTCTTTCAGGGCCGGCTTGGTGACGGTTGCCTCCTTTAACTGTTGTTTGTCTAAGAAGGTTTTGATCCCTTCATCTCATTTGAATCAAAGTCTAGCAGGATATAGTATGCTTGGTTGAAATCCTTTTTCATTCAGGGCTCAACCGATATCTTGCCATTCTCTTCTGGCTTTTAGAGTTTGAGTGGAGAACTCTGCAGATGATCTTATGAGTTTTCCCCTGTATGTGACATTTTGTTTCTCTCTTGCAGCCTTTAGGATCCTTTCTTTATCCCTACTCCTTCTCATTGTGACTATGATGTGTCTTGGTGTCTTCAGGTCTGGGTTGATTCTGTTTGGTACTCTCTGGGCCTCTTGAATCTTGATGTCCTTTCTGTTGTTCAGGTCGCTGAAGTTTTCTTCTATTATATCTTCTAGAATGTTTGCTTCCCATTCCTCTCTTTCTTCCTCTGGCAGGCCAATTGTATGAATGTTACTCCTTTTGAGATCATCCCATATGTCTCTGTTGTTGTTTTCAGTGTCTCTCAATCTCTTTTTAGCTCTTTCACCTCTTTCTTAGTTTTCTCTAACTCATCCTCTGTCTGACTAATTCTGTTTTCTGCTTCTGTTAGTCTGCTTTCCCTTGCCTCAGCTTCTTTCTTCATTACAACTATTTCAGCGTTCAGTTCTCTAATTGCCTCAAGATAATCAGTATTTTCCTTGGGGGTCTCAACTGTTGTTTCCTAATACTGCCATTTCTTTCCTCCAATGTTGTTTTCATTTCTGTGATTAATAAGTTTATTATTGCTTGCATACTTTTCTTATCTATGGTTACTTCTGGCTTATTTGTAGTTTCTTCTGGGCTCTTGTCTCTATTCATTGGAGTAGCAGTTTTATTTGTTTTTGATCTTCCAATTTTTTTGATTTATGTGTTTCTTTTTTATGCTCTGTTGTTCCTCAGTTGTTGTGTCTTAAGTACAAGCAACACTGTACTAAATACCTTTATGACAATTGCACTCACCAATCTCAGGAATTACAATAGCAACTGAAGCAACTATTGAAGCAGTTTAATCATTACTAGTTAGCCAATGTCTCCAGTCCGTGAAAAAATAGTAACCAAATCCCAGTGAAGAAGAAAGAGAAAGGAAAGAAGGGATAGCAAGAATAGACAGTTATGCAAATCTCCTATCCACTGTATATTCTAGGGGTAACAAGAGGGGAACGGGAACTAGAGCAGAGATACACACATAGAAAGTCCACTCTGTGTCAGATTTCTTCCCCTAAATAATTCACAAATTCAGAAAGGCAAAGAAGGAAGGAAGAAATGTATGACAAGATAAAAATAAAGAAAAAAGAAACAAGAGAGAGAAAAAAGATAAGAAAAAGTGCTGTAATTAAAGCGCTATGAAAGGAAAGTTTTTTTTGATTACTTTATTTTTAATTTAATTTAATATTTTTAATTTGCTAGGAGGAGGAAGGGGAGAGTCTGTAGAGTAGGTAGGAGTAACGAGACAAGTTCCTCCCACATTAGATAAGATGCCCACTACCCTAGCAATGAAAGATACCCTAAGAGTTAATTCTGATCAACCTAAAGGGGGGGGGAAGATATATACCTTTATATAATATTAATAATAAAATAGAGCAGGGTAAAAAAAATCCTTCCTAGATTACCTCAAACCTCATGAACAGAGGCAGCTGATTGTTAAGAAAGAAAAAAATTAAAAAAAAACACCTCAGGACTAGACAAGGATGCTGAAATAGACAGTTATGCAAATCTACTATCCACTGTATATTCTAGGGGTAGCTAAAGGAGGAAGGGAAGTTGAGCAGAGATACTCGCAGTGAGAGTCCACTCTGAGTCAGAATTCTTCCCCAAATAATTCCCAAATGTGTATCAGTTCAGTCAAAGCACACTGTTTGGTGCTGTGGGGGATGGGGCCTGTGGCTTTGGAAGCTGTAGAATTAAGGAAGAAAGGATGACAGGAATGAGAAAAAGAAAAAAAAAGAAAGAGAGAAAAAAGAAAAAGATAAGAAAAAGAACAGTAATAAAAGTGCGGTGAAAGGAAAGAGTTTTTTATTTATTTATTTTTTATTATTTAATTAGCTATGCGGGGTGGGGGGGGGGTTTGGCTACTTAGAAAGAAAAAAGGCCAGAGGTTTCAGAAGGGAATAGACTTAGAATGAATGATACTCCCTTTTGGGACAGGAATCTTGGTAAAGAAAGAAGCTCAGCAGGGGAGCCTGCTAGGAGCTGGTCCCCAGGGACTGGTTACGGGGGGGTAAGGGGGTGGAGGTGTGCTTTGGGAATAATAATTTAAAAGAATAAAATGTTTTGCCTTTTTTATATTTTATTTTTTAACCCAAATTAAGTTATAGTCACCTTCTTGGTGTCACCGCTAGGACCCCTTATTGACTGGTCTACTAAAGGCAGAAAATCCTACCGTTTCCAGGAGATGTGGTCAGAGCTCAAGCCACTAGCAGCTTCTCAGTCCGCCATCTTCCGAGAACCCCCAGGATTTTTTTTTTAAGTGTAATCTGTATTTCTATACTCTTGTTCTCCATTTCATTTCTCTCTCTGTAGGAATGCACTCACTCACAAAAATTTCAAGGAAAACATAGAGAGTCCCTGTATTTCATTCTTTATCCAGCTTACTTTGAAGACAAAATCATATTACAAATTTTCAAAGGAGGAATTTTGTGGTTGCACAATGGTATTAAGTTAGGGACTTAATTTGATATTGATTAACTGTGCCACTAATGTCCAGGATTTCACATTGTGTTTATTTGCAATGTCTCCAGGTCTCTGGCAGTCTGTGACAGCTCTCAGTCTTTCCTTAACTGAGTCACTTTTGAAGGGTAATAGACAGCTGTTTTGTAAAAATTGTCCAGATTTGGGTTTGTTTGTTGTTTTCTCATCATAGTCAAGTTACCTACATTTTAGGAAATATCAGCTACAGTGATGTAGTGCTTTTACCAATGGGTTCTAATGTCCCAGGTTCAAATCCTGGCACCAGTATAAACCATAGCCAAGTAATTCTCTGTTAAAAATAAAAGCAAAAGCAAAAACACTGGTTCGATAGCATTCATTCTTGCTTCCCACTTTGCTTTAAGATGAAAAATCTGCACATTTAGGTTGATTCCATACACTTTGGCTGATCCTGTAGCCAATCTGGGACTCTGTGGATTGTGTCCAAACACCTTGATGGACTCCATTTGTAACCGATCAGCTTGTGCTCTTCAATTTTATTTATAACCAATCAGTCCGTGCTTTTCAATCCTGTCTGTAATTAATCAACTTACATTGCCCTAAGTTTGAGAAGGATAAAAATGGCTGCCAAGGCAGATGAGCTGTTCATGTCCGTTAAGGAATCTACCTGACAACCACCCAAGAAAAATAAATGTAACTCCCTGCCCTCCATACAGCCTCAGTCTCCTTCTTTGGCTGCATTTGAGTTGTAACACTCCTAAGCCATGGCACAATTTTTTTCTGTAACAATTTATTTGTCACTTGTTCATCCATATGTGAGAAATCTCATAACTAAAAACATTTATTTTTTAAATATTTATTTATTTATTTCCTTTTTGTTGCCCTTGTTCTTATTGTTGTTGATGTCGTCATTGTTGGATAGGACAGAGAGAAATGGAAAGAGGAGGGGAAGACAGAGAGGGGGAGAGAAAGACACCTGCAGACCTGCTTCACAGCCTGTGAAGTGACACCCCGGCAGGTGGGAAGCCAGGGGCTCAAACCGGGATCCTTACACCAGTCCTTGCACTGCATTTGTTACTTTTTAGTCCTGGCATGTGAACAAAGTAGTTTTAGAGTTGCTAAACTGCTGGGATAGTGTGGGGGTGCCTATTCCTGGGCGCATACTCTCTGGGTTGGAGAGAACTTGACTGGAGCCAGCCTGGGCTGCTACTTACTCAATGATGCAGGAGATAGATGACTCAGGAACCAAGCTCGTGGCGGGCTAGGCAATGCAATGTCTTTATTGATCAGAGAGCAATGCTTTTAAAGGCTAGACCCAAAAATGACAAGTTGGAAATGGAAATGGCTAGAAAAGGGGTGGAGAAAGGCAAAAGGGCTCTGGGAAGGTAGAAACTTCCTTAGCAACTGTTGGGAGAGTTTTAACTGGTGGGATTAATATTACCCTGCAGGCACGGGGGGTCTCGAGGTAGAAAGATAGATCAAAGGAATGGAATAGGTGGAGATCTCTCAGGCAAAACAATGATTATGTAGATAGGCCATATTATCAAGAATGCAGGGTGCTTTGTGAGGCTCATCACAATTACCTGACATTAACCCGCATCCTTCAAGAAATGCATTCATAAATGTGATTCTGTGCAGTTATTTTGGTCACTAAAATATCCAGACAAGATATCATTTTCCTCTGGTATATATTGGTCAGTCACACAACCCCACCCCACTTCACCTTCAGTGTGGGAATATTATTAATTTGAAACAAAGTTAAATGACTAGGTTTATTTGCTATAATTAGCATTTCCCATATCCATAGTTTGCATATGGGGTCTCATCAAATCTTGACAGATGTTTATTTTAATTATCTTTGCTAAAGTATTTTATTTATTTACTTATTAATGAGAAAGAGGGAGGATGCTAGAGTATTATTCTGATACACATAATGTGAAGGATCAAGCAATTCAGGACCTTATGATCCAGAGTCCAATACTTTATCCACTGTGTCACCTTCTAAACTACAGATTTTAATCATCTTTTTATTATGTGAAATGACATTATGGGTTTAAAAGTCAAAAATACATCATAATCAGGGAGGTGATGAGCCCTTTCTATCTCTGTTTATTCCCACTCCCCATTTTGTTCCTGTCACTTTTATATCCCTCCATTTAAAGAAGTAGCTTCTATTGAACTAGAACCAGCTTAGTTTCTTTCCTATGCTTCCTGGATTTCTTTTTTAAAAATGAGCAGATTCCAAACGGAGTGATGGTGTGGGAGGGTGGTGTCAACGAGAATATATAAATTCTACAGTGCAAAGGGGCAGCCAAGACTGCTGCAGGGCTCTGAGAATTGACAACACTCCATTACCCCCAACACCAGTGGCCATCCCAACTGGGAGTTGTCCTACAGTTTCTTAGCTTTGAAATATCTGAAGCTATAGTTTTTATTCTTCAAGGACTTCTAGATGCTAATTATCCCCCCAGAACTCTTTTTTTTGAAATATTTATTTATTTATTTATTTATTTATTTATTTATTCCCTTTTGTTGCCCTTGTTGTTTTATTGTTGTAGTCATTGTTGGATAGGACAGAGAGAAATGGAGAGAGGAGGGGAAGACAGAAAGGGGGAGAGAAAGATAGACACCTGCAGACCTGATTCACCACCCGTGAAGCGACTCCCCTGCAGGTGGGGAGCCTGGGGCTCAAACCTGGATGCTTAGGCCAGTCCTTTCACTTTGCACCACATGCGCTTACCCCCCAGAACTCTTAAGATGCTTATGATGCAAAGTTATTTGCCTTTTTAATCATCCTATTTTGTATTGGGATAAGATATACATGAAATAAAAAACGCGCCATCCTAAAAAAAATGAGCAGACTCATGCAATTTCCAACCATTCTTCTTATTATTACTATTATTATTACTATTTCTGTTATTTTTACTAGTCTTGAGAAGCTTTATTACCTTTGATATAGACTCTTTTCTTAAAAGATCTGAAAATGCCTTGAATATTCTGTATATTTTCTCTGATATTACTACTGTCAGAACTTGTAGAAGCAATGCCCCTGCCAGACAGTGTCTCATTATTTCAGATTTGTTTCTTGACAGTATCATATCCATTGTATTCATTTTTAGAAGTTATTTATCACTCCTGGGGAGGGGGGAGAATCACAAAATGATTGTTGATTCTAAAGGCAGAAAGATCAGGCTTCACCCAGCTTCTGAATCCATCTCCCTGGATATGAGAGTGGGTGTGGGTAGGGGTGGATGAGGGGGTAGGAACAGTAGAACATGCACTTCCTGACCTTGACCAGGTCTAATCTGGTTCTTACCTTCCTTGGCCTGTTATCCTCTCCAGTTTTCACTTGGTTATGGGAATTAGATTCTCAAAAAAAAAAAAAAAAAAAAAAAAAGCAGCAGCTGCACGCACACCATCAAATGACATTTCATTCTTTCTTTAATGATTCGTTCCTTTGCTCTTGGAACAAGTCTATAAAGATTACAAGTATGTCTCATGGGAGAGGGAAAAAAAAGTATAGTAGAGCCAAAACTTGAGCAAGTTCACAAAGAATCATAAGGGGGTGGACGAGATATTAGAATATAAATAGAAAGTACAGTATTAGCTCCAAACAAATGCTTTCAAAGTCTTTGTATGCACTGACAGCTTCAGATATTTGATGTAAATGAATTTTTCTCTAGAAACAATGGAATCTGTAGCTTGTGGTGGCAGTGTTTCTTTTCTCAACCTTGCTTTTATTTCTTTCTTTTTCTTTTCTCTCTTTTTAGTTCCCAAGGTGAATGCAGAGCTAACTTAGGTATGTATTTGCATCAGAAAGACTCCCCAGCAGCATCTATACTAGTCAGTGATCATTTTTTCATCGTTTCTGGTACGGACTTGTTTGCAGTTTTCCTTTTTTAAGCCCCCCTGTCCTCCATAACACAAAGCACAGACACAGTCACTGTCACACACAGACACCCAGACAGACTAAGATGATGACAGCATTTGGCATTGGCATTGCCATTTTCATTGAATATTAGACAGGGAAGATTAGATCTGCATTCTCTGCTCCCTGGCAGCTCAACGCTTTAGAAGATTCAACTCATCTCCACTAATGGGACCACCCTTAACCTGGGGAGCTACAAAGATTATGCAAAAGACTTTCATACCTTATGATCTGAGGTCCCAGGTTCAACTCCCAGATGCACCATAAGCCACAGCTGGGTAGTGCTGTGGTTTATCTCGTCCCCCACCTCCACCATATCTCTCTTTCTCTGTTTCATTAAAAATAAAATAAAATGGGAGTCAGGTGGTAGCACAGTGGGTTAAACGCACATGGCGTGAAGTATAAGGACCAGCTGTAAGGATCCTGGTTCTAGCCTCCAGCTCCCCAGCTGCAGGGGAGTCACTTCACAGGTGGTAAAGCAGGTGTGCAGGTGTCTGTCTCTCCCCTCTCTGCTTTCCCCTCCTCTCTCCATTTCTCTTTGTCCTTGCTAATAATGATGACATCAATAACAATAATAATAATAAAGACAACAACAATTTAAAAAAGACAAGGGCAGCAAAAGGGAAAATAAATTAATAAATACTAAAAAAGTAAAATAAATAAAATAAATATTTAATTTTAAAAAGCCAGAAATCTGAAACAATTCTATCATCTCTACTGTCTCATAGAGTCCGAGCCCTAGTTGTTTTCATCAGTAATTTTTTTTCTGAATTTCCTTACAAAGTAACTCCCAAATCTGTCTCCTCTGTTTTTGTTTGTTTATTTGTTTTTGTTTTTGTCACCATCCTCATTCAGTCTATCTGGCTTTCCAGTACTGCTATAATCCCATCTCTACAAGATCCAGAGTGATTTTCTAACAGTTCTCAAATACTCAAATATTTCATGCCTGCTGCCCACAGTCTGTATATATATATATATATATATATATATCCTCTACTGTGCATAAGGTAGCCTTCAGATTCTCTACAATATCTACAGAAAGTATTTTTTGTGCCAATTGTGCACCTCTTAACTTTCACTTCACATTTCCTCTTCTACTTCTACTTTTACATTCCTAGATACATATACATTTATGTATGTGTATATATATATATGTAACTATACACACATATACTAACCCTATATACTTATATAAGTGATTATATGTGTGTATTTATGTATAACATACACACACAGTCACATAATCTCATGGCTGGAAAATATCTTGCTTCCCACTTCTCATCTAATTTCTGTTAATCCTTTCAGACACTTTCTCAGAGAGGTTCTTTCTGACTCTCAGTTCAAATCTCAGTCCTCTTTTATCATTCTCTCCTTTGACCTTGACCGTGCATCTTCCCACAGAAATTCCAACAATTTCAATTTGTTTATTTAGGTACTTAGATTTGTATCTTCTTGCTTGTTGTACAGTCTGAACCTGGCACAGTGCCCAGCATATGGTAAATACTCAATAAATATTTGTCGAATGGATTAATATTATGGTAATCGTATGCATGAGCTCAGACCATTAACTGCATTGTTCAGGAAAAATCATAAAAACTGGAGCATTATATATCATCTGCTCTCACAGCATTCTGCATATAGGTTGGATTTCAAATGAATGTCCCTCAAACCTCATTATCATTCCCATGGAGCTCTCCTTGCTATAACTGGTTTTCCTTCTTGCCTCCTACTGCTTGACACCTTATGAGCAGGGACTGACAATGCCACCTTGATTTGAAAATGATTTGAAGGATGCCTGAGAACTTGGCCAGAGTTTTACTTTGACTTGCTGTACCATGAGACCCTCATTTTCTTCTACTTGCAGCATTAGACCCTCCTTCAGATGCCAGTCACCATAAGCCACTATTGTCACTTAAGAAAAGCAGAATTGTCCATCAGAGACATGCTTAAGGGGAAGAGGCATGATATGTCTACACTCTGACTGGGGGGAAGAAAAACTGCAAATATAGAGAAGCATTGTCTAGGGAATCTCTAGAGGTAGGTGTGTTGAAAAATTCAATGGAATCATTTCCCAAAGAGAATTGGGGACAGAGTGCTAGTTGTCTTTCCAGAAGTTGATTGTTCTAATCAGTGATGAAAAGAGTGGAGGTGGATATTTGTGAAGATGGGTTTAGAAAACACAAATTATACTGCTTACTCTAGCTTGTCTTTGGTCAACTCCATCCTCATTCTTAATGGCAAGCTTTATTATATTATTATTGCTATTATTATTTATTATTTTACTCTTGAGGAAAATAGAAAAATGAAAATATAAAAATACAAAGGTAGTGAACACATAATCATGATTTCCAGGTTGACTTTTTGTCTCACTCTTGACCACTCTCTGCTTCAACTCTTTTTTTTTTTCTTTTGTCTCCAGGGTTATAGTTAGTATACTGGTTAAACAGAAAATAGTTCAGTGAGCCATCAAAAGCTGAATTAAGCTTCTATTTGCCAGCTTCTTTTATAGGATATCAATGAGGCTCAGTGCCTACAGGACTTCACTATTCCCGGAAGTTATTATTTTTTTTGTAGAGGGTGAGTGACAGAACGAAAAAGAGAGACACTAGCAGCACTGCTTCACCACTCATGCTCTCCACCTATAGATATGGACCAGGGCCTTGAAACTGTGTCCTTGGACTCTACCTAGTAGAATTTTAAACTCAGTTTAGCAAGTAAGCCCTGGCTGTCTTGGCAAATGTTACAAAATCACCACTTTTATGCCATTGGGATTATGACAAGTGTGAAGCCTACCAACATTTATTTTCTGGTTTCATCATGACAATTGATGCAATGCTACAGACAAGCCCAGAACAAAAACAATAACATAAAACTTGATAGGTATTTTCTTGGTGATTTCATTGTTGAATCAAATTAATTACTTACTAATATAAAGATATTAGACAAATGACATTTTCTTAAATTACCAATTACCATCTTTCATTTTTCTGCATCTATTGGATATACATCATACATATATGCAAAATTATTTTACATAGTAAGAATCTACATGGAAGTATGTTTTCTGGTAAACATTTTTGACTTAAAATTGTTTATTTATTTATCTTTTTTGAGGTAGTTAATGCTTTGATATATGTATACAATCTTGTTATGTACCAGCCCCCTCCCCCCCAAGTTTTCATCTTCTCCTCCCTCTCCCACACTTTTTTAAAACTATCACCAGGGTTATTGTTAGGGCTCAGTGTAAGCACTATGAGTCCAACACTCTATTTTTCCTTTCTTTTTTTCTTTCTAGTTTGTTTTGATAGGACAGAGAGAAACTGAGAGGAGAGGGGGAGATTGAGAAGGAGAGAGAAAGACACCTGCAGACCAGCTTCACCACTCCTGAAGTGTGTCGGCTCCCTCTCTCAACCCCCCCCCCCCACCACCACCACATAGGTGGGGAAGCTGCAGCTCAACCCTGGTCCTTGAGCGAGGTAATGTGTGTGCTTAACCAGGTGCATTACCTCCTGGCCCTGTCTGGTAAACATTCATCATGTGGGTTTTTCAAAAAATCCAGGTGAGTGAAATAGCTCACTTGAATAGTGTACTGCTTTGTCATGCATATGACTCAGGTTAGAGTCCAACCCCCACTTCACTGAGAGAAGCTTTGGTGTAGTCTGTCTTTCTCAGCCCCTTGAAAAAAGTCTCACTTTCAAGAATCCTTACCTGTATATATTTAATTTCAATTTCTTATCACTTGGCTGTAAAATTGGGGAGGAGTTTTTACTTTTTTAAAAATTTTTTATTTATAAAAAGGAAACATTGACAAGCCATAGGATAAGAGGGGTACAGCTTCTCAGTTCCCACCACCAGACCTCCGTATACCAACCCCTCCCCTGATAGCTTTCCTGCTCTTTAACCCCTGGGAGTTTGGACCCAAGATCATTGTGGGATGCAGAAGGTAGAAGGTCTGGCTTCTGTAATTGCTTCCCGGCTGAACATGGACAATATATGTATGCCACTCTTGGCATTGCCATCAACTTCCTAGTTCTAGATACAGAAGTCAAGTTCAGCAAAGTTCCTTTGCCACAAAATAGGACAACTGTGATCAGAAAAATATAGATACTTTTGGGAGTCTGGCGGTAGCACAGAGGGTTAAGTGCACGTGGCACAAAGCCCAAGAGCTGGCTTAAGGATCCCGGTTGGAGCCCCTGCCCCCCACCTGCAGGGGAGTCACTTCACAGGCAGTAAAGCAGGTCTGCACGTGTCTATCTTTCTCACCCCTCTCTGTCTTCCCCTACTCTCTCCATTTCTCTCTGTCCTATCCAGCAACGATGACATCAATAACAACAACAATAATACTACAACAATAAAACAAGGGAATAAATAAATTAAAAAAAAAATACTATGAATCATAGTGCATCAGGAGCAGAGAAAAGAGAGAATTCATTTGTTTGGGATCTACCACAAATAAGGACATTGTTTCATTTTCCTATTTAGTCCTCACCATAACCTTGTAGACAGGCGTTATTATCCTCGCTTAAGGGAAACAGAAACTGGGACTCAGAGATTAAGTGGCAAGTACAGACGTGGACTGTAATTGAAATATATTTGAGAATCCTTGATTCTTCGCCTGTGCACACAGACCAGGATTCATCAACATCAAGTTTTTCATTTTGTCCTTTGGAACACACAAACCTTGCGGTGTTTCTCACAAAGAAGGTTCAACAGAAAAGATACTGTTATTTCTTCCCTGGTGGTGTGTGTTGAATAATTATAATATGATTTTCGAAATTACACATTTCTTTTTTTATATTTATTTATTTCCCCTTTTGTTACCCTTATTTTTTTATTGTTGTTGTAGTTATTATTGATGTCCTCGTTGTTAGGACAGAGAGAAATGGAGAGAGGAGGGGAAGACAGAGAGGGGGAGAGAAAGACACCTGCAGACTTGATTCACTGCTTGTGAAGTGAACCGCCTGCAGGTGGGGAGCCGAGGACCCTAACCTGGATCCTTAAAGCTGGTCCTTTCACTTTGTGCCACATGCACTTAACCCACTGTGCTACCGCCCAACTCCCCGGAATTACACATTTCTTGCTTTTCTGTGGACCTACTCTAGAATTTGTCTGGAGAATAACAATGATTGACTAAGCCATGAACTACACATCATGAGAAGTCTTTTAAATTGAAATATATATATATATATATATATATATATATATATATATATATATATGGCCCAGGAGGTAATAAAATGCAATAAATAAAGCATTAGACCCTCAAACATGAGGCTCTAAATTTAGTCTCCAGCATCACAAACACCAGAGTGATACTCTGGTTCTCTCTCTTTCTAATCAATCAATCAATAAATAAACAAATAAATATTTTTTGTATTTATTTTACCTTTTGTTGCTTTCATTGTTTTTCATTGTTGTAGTTATTATTGATGTTGTCATTGTTAGCTAGGACAGAGAGAATTGGAGAGAGAAGGGGAAGACAGAGAGGGGGAGAGAAAGACACCTGCAGACTTGATTCACTGCTTGTGAAGTGAACCGCCTGCAGGTGGGGAGCCGAGGACCCTAACCTGGATCCTTAAAGCTGGTCCTTTCACTTTGTGCCACATGCACTTAACCCACTGTGCTACCGCCCAACTCCCCGGAATTACACATTTCTTGCTTTTCTGTGGACCTACTCTAGAATTTGTCTGGAGAATAACAATGATTGACTAAGCCATGAACTACACATCATGAGAAGTCTTTTAAATTGAAATTATATATATATATATATATGGCCCAGGAGGTAATAAAATGCAATAAATAAAGCATTAGACCCTCAAACATGAGGCTCTAAATTTAGTCTCCAGCATCACAAACACCAGAGTGATACTCTGGTTCTCTCTCTTTCTAATCAATCAATCAATAAATAAACAAATAAATATTTTTTGTATTTATTTTACCTTTTGTTGCTTTCATTGTTTTTCATTGTTGTAGTTATTATTGATGTTGTCATTGTTAGCTAGGACAGAGAGAATTGGAGAGAGAAGGGGAAGACAGAGAGGGGAGAGAAAGACACTTGAAGACCTGCTTCACCGCCTGTGAAGCAACTCCCCTGAAGGTGGGGAGCCAGAGGCTCAAACCGGGATTCTTACACTGGTCCTTGTGCTTTGTGCCACATGCGCTTAACCTATTGTGCTACCACCTGACTCCCAAAATAAATAACTATTTTAAAAGAAAATTAAATGTGTGTAAGAAGTAACCTATTGATTTTTTTTTACCAGTGCACTGCTCAACTTTGGCTTATGGTGGTACAGGGGATTGAACCTATGACCCGGGAACTTCAGGCACGAAAGTCTGTTTGCATAATCATTTATAGGATTTCCCCCTGCCCAATGCTGCATATTCTTTAACATAAGACTGTTATTCCTCTCATTATTATTATTATTCAATAATTCAGTAATTATTCTTATTATCTATTATCCCTCTTTTAAAGCTGTGCTGGCTTGTGACTATGGTGGAAAGGATATAAACAATGATATAAACTTCCAAGTTTAAGTTATAAAGCCTCTCCCTGCTTCGTTTGGAATTTACACTCTTGGAAGCCAAATGCCATGATGTGAAGAAGTCCAAGAAACTTGGGGAATAGCTCACATGAAAGCATACAGGTAAGGAAGAACTAAGATCTTCACTTCCTCAGGGCTGAGCTCAAAGCAAACAACACACATTCGCATTCATATGACAGTCAGGTGAGTAAGTAATTGCAGCTCTCAGTTTACCAGTTGATCTGTATAAAGAAAGCTAGTCCCCATACCACCCTGCTCAAATTGTTTGTTTATGAGCTAAATAAATTGTTGATTTTATCTTAAGCCATTAATTTTGGTGGGAGAAGGTAGTTTGTAACTAAAACAACAAGGAAGGCAGAGAGATTAAAAAATGAAGTGACATTAAAAATAGGCTATGGGGAGTCCGGCGGTAGCGCAGCTGGTTAAGCGAACAGTTAAGCAAACAGTGGCACGAAGTGCAAGGACCGGAGTAAGGATCCGGTTAGAGACCCTGGCTCCCCACCTGCAAGGGAGTCCCTTTGCAAGCGTTGAAGCAGGTCTCCCCCTCTCTATCATCCCCTCCTCTCTTCATTTCTCTCTGTCCTATCTAACAATGACATCAATAACAACAACAATAAAAACTACAATAATAAAAAACAAGGGCAACAAAGGGGAAAATAAACATATTTTTTTAAATTAGGCTAAATATAACTTAGAAAGGTAAAAGTAAAGATATATTCAGATAGTATAAATACTGATAATTAAACTGAAGAAATGTTTAGTTAGTTGCTGGACTTTTATTGTAATTAAAAATTAATTTAATTTATTTTGCAGGTCCACAGCATCTAGCAAAACTGGGTGCTGGAAGAGCCAAGTGCAGGAACAACCCAGGGCAAAGAAGGGTTGGACTTCTGGTGGCCTGCAAGTTAAGTAACTTGATTTACATAAGGATGATATTATGACACAAGGTTTGCACTAAGCACAATTGTAATGAACATGTCATTTGGTGGTTACACAAGTCTATCCCTTTAAAAGCTAAAAGGTTCTAAAACAACTGTTTTGTATAATATTAATACTGATGGGATCAAACCACATCTCCTCCCTCTTCTCTTCCTCCTTCTTTTTCTCTGCAGAAAGTTATACTTTACCACCTGATGAAGATGGGTCCTGAAATTGGTGCAACTTGGGATGTTCCTACTCATGACCACAGAATAAAAGCTCTGGCCTACAGGGATACAGTGGTTATATAGGCTCCTGTCCTGAATATGAGCCCCAGATCAAATCAATGGGGTTTACAGTCAACAGTATTTATATACTGTTCCCATATTTGGGAGCTACTCTCTTCCCTGATCCAGCTTTCTAGCCCTTTTTCCAGCCATGACATCATCTCCCCAGACAATAACTTGGGTCCGCCTGCATATCAGATGTCAGGCTCAGTAAAAACTAGTAAAATCATGAGCCCTTTGGAATATAGCTAAAATAAACCTATGAGCTATTTCCAAAACGAAGACCCTTAATCTTCATCTGCAATATTCCAGCCTTTAGGTTCATGATTAGTCAATAATTTGCTCTGCTTATACCTTAACTCTTTTTTCAGCCACCAGGTTCTAGATGCTACCATGATGCCAACTGGACTTCCTTGGGCAGAAGACCCCACCAATGTTTCCTGGAGCCCTGCTTCCACAGAGCTGTGCCCCACTAGGGAAAGAGAGAGGAAGGCTGGGAGTATGAATCGACTTGTCAACGCCCACGTTCAGCAGGGGAAGCAATTACAGAAGCCAGACTTTCCACCTTCTGCACCCCATAATGATCTTGGGTCCATATTGCCAGAGGGTTAAAGAATAGGAATGCTATCAGAGGAAGGGTTGGGGTATGGAGTTCTGGTGGTGGGAATTATGTGGAGTTTTATCCCTCTTATCCTATGGTCTTGTCAGTGTTTCCATTTTATAAATAAAAATAAAAAGTTAAACACAGGAAATGTTATGGTTCAAGGAACAGGCCAATCTTATACAAATCTGTACTTATTCCCCTAAAGACTAGGAAAGTATGACATCTTGAGATTATTATTTCTCTTTCTTTCTTTCTTTCTTTCTTTTCTTTCCTTCTTTCTTTTTACCACATAAGCATCAATTCCTATTTTTATAACCTAAATTCTATCCAAATCTCTCTCTCTAACACTCAGTGGTTTCCTTTTTGCTATTGCCCCCAAGTTTATCTATATTATTTCCTTTTATTTTTCTGTACATAATGAGGTGAGATTGGTTGCTTCTCAAGCAACCTAAACTGTGTACACAGTTTAGGTGTACATTACCACACAGTTGTTTTTTTAATCGGCCTATTCTTTGCTGGGGCTTAGAACTATCCCTGGTAATCATTTTTGATTTACTGTCCATCTTTGATCAACTAGCGCAGTCCTTTCTCTTTGCTTCTTTTCTGTTTACACTGGCAATTATTAGAGTCACACAGTAATTTATCTTGTTTGTCTTATCTCTCCAAGAAATAATTTAAATTTTATATTTCTTCAAGGCAGGTACTGTATCTATTGTTTTAAATTATTTTCATTTGTTCTATAATGTAGTCAGTGACAAAAGAATGTGACAAAAATGTAACAAAATGGAAAAACAAATGTCTTTATGATTAATCTGTCGAATTTGCAAATGAGTGTTACTCTACAGAGAAGAAAATAGATTATGAATATTAGAAATGGGTGTGATGCAAATGTGTTCATTTCAATGCATCTTACTTCTTATTAGCATATTTAAGTATGAGTTGTTCTGAGCTATCTGATGTTATGGATGTATGTAGAAAAAGGGACATTTTAAAAGGTAGATCAATAGCAGATATAGTATGTAATTCTTAACTGCTTAGATTCTCAAATACTAAAATAGTTTCTAATCTATTTGAATTTGCCCATCTATAAAAGTCACATAAATAGATCGTGTTTTATAAATTAATACCAATGAGCTAATGCAGCACTATGAGCTCATGGAGTTTACAAACAGGCTATTTTATTATCGCTTTTTGATATGACTCAGTTAATTATGTCTCCTCACTTTGCACCATATGCATCCTCATGTATTAGTGGGCTTTCCAACAATCTTCCCATTTCTTCTCATTATGTACAGTTGATTCCCAGTGCTGTTGAAAGCAGTGTTGAAAAGAGGACAAGCATTGTCAGCTGGTGATGTTAATTGCTGCCCAGAACCTGAGAAATGAAGCAGAGATAGATGCCCAGTATATGCTTAGTGCTGAACACCTCTCTTATTAAGAGGGGTTACAACATTCTTGCTAATGGTCTCCACTGGAACTTGGAAAACCACCTGAGTCAAAACATAACCACTATTTGTTATCTAGTAAAAGGGGTGCTTTGAGAGCAGGGAAGGAGGAGGAGGAGAAGGAGAAGGAGGAGGAGGAAGAGGAGGAGGAGGAGGAGGAGGAGGAGGAGGAAGTAGTGAAGAAGAAAGAAGGAGTAGGAAAATGGAAGTCAGGGGGGACAAAGAAGAGGAAGGGAAAAGAGAAGAGGAGGGAGAGGGGAGGGAGATGGGTGCAGGGAGAGAGGAAGGAGGAGAAGGAGAAGGAAGAAAAGGAAGAAGGTGGTGTGATGAACTACTGAAGTTTTGAATTTCTTTTCTAAATGAGACTGAACTGTTTTCCTGCTATAAGGTAACAAGTGAAACCAAAATGTCATGGTGGTTTGTCTTTTATTTTCTTTCTTTAACTTACCTTTATTTATTTATTGGGTAGAGATAGTCAGAAATTGAGAGGGAAGGACATGATAGAGAGGGAGAGAAACAGAGACACCTGCAGCCCTGCTTCACCACTCGCAAAGCCTTCCCACTACAGGTAGACCAGGGGCTCGAACCTGGGTCCTTGCACACTGTAACATGTGTGCCCAACCAGGTGCACCACCACCTGGACCTGGCAGATTTTCTTAAATGTGTCCCTCTACTGTGAGGGTAGAGAACTGTCAGAGATCCAAATCAGGTCTCTTGGCAGGTGGTCTTGCAATATACCTAGAACATCATTGCAGGTGGCTCATGTGGAGGGGAGAGACGAGATGATAAATTACTAGAATCTGTCTTGAGCAAGGCATGGAATATTACACATGAAGTAAGGGGTTGGCTATATGTCATAAAATCTGAAAATTTTGTCTTTATATAACATCACAATTTATGTTGTTAAACTAGTATGATGGGTAGCTAAGCAGAGTCATTCAGATCTTCATTGTTCAACATGGTAGCTACTAATCAACTGGGTAGTCTGAGTCTGGAAATGGTGGCTCATTAAAAATTGGATGATTTGGGAACACACACACACACACACACACACACACACACACACACACACACACACACACATTATAGTACATAAAGACCCAGGTTGGAGCCCCCAGTCGCCACCTGTATGGACTGGGTGGAGGCGGGGGAAGCTTCACAAATGGTGGAGCAGTGCTGCATCTTTTTCTTTCCTTCTCTTGTCCTATTTCCCTCTGCATCATAAAAATATAAATAAAAATACTTAAAAGGGGGATGAATTGCAATCAGAGATCCCGCTCAACTAAAATAATACAATTATATATGCATATGTATATGTGCATTGGATAAATGCTTGAATATGCTAGATATATTGCCTTGAGTAAAATGTATAATTAAGATGCATGAGGAGAATATTAACCCAAAGCTTTATTTCATAATTTGTATTCTCATAAAGATAATATGGAAGTGAAACTCAGTAGCTAATATTATTCTTTATTCAAGCCTAGTTGTTGTCTTTTTGTGTTGTATTTTCTCTGCCTGTATAATAAATGGGCCTAAAGAAATGTGCTGTATAACTAGATGTTGCAAAAAAAAAAAAAGAAAGAAAGAAAGTTTGAGTTTTATAGAGGAAAAATCATTCATGTTTGAATATGGAGAGCAAAAGCATTTCCCATGAGGGTGTCTTCAACATCTTTTGGGGACCGAGTAGTGGCACATTCAATTAAGCGAAGAATCCAAGTACAAGCTCTGGCTCCCCAGTTGCAGGAGTGAAACATGTCTGTAAGCATCTCTATTTCTCTCTTCCTATTTATATCCCCTTCTCAGTTTCTCTCTGTTCTATCAAAGAAGGAAGAAAAAAAAAGTTATTTTATAAAAAACTGAAACTATTTAAAAATACCATATAAGTGCCCTGGAACACCACCTCTCCAGAGCCCTGCCCCACAGGGAAAGACAGAAATAGACTGGAAGTATGTATCGACCTGCCAACACCCTGTCCAGCAGAGAAGCAGTTATAGAACCCACCTCCCACCTCCTCCACCTTTTAATGATCCTGGATCCATGCTCCTAGAGGAATAAAGAATAGGAAAGCTTCCAATGGGGGTGGCGGTGGGGGGGGGGTGCAGAATTCTGGTGGTGGGAATTGTGTGGAATTGTACCCCTATTATGTTATTGTTGATCATATTAAATAAATAAATTTATTATATAAGGACAATAATAGGAATGACAGATTAGAAAAAAATCATGTTTCTATGTCCAGAAAAATTTCTTTCACAAATGACTACATTCCTTGAACATATCTCTGGGTTTCAGAAAAGGAGTTTCTTCATTTTCATTATACACCTGTCCTGTGACAATATTTTGGCAACCTTTTTTTTTAGGAGACAGTATAGTGATAATATGGGGAGACCCAGTAAACAAAATAATGACAGTCAACAACTATAAGTAGAAGGACATATAGAAAGGGTAAGCTGCACAATTACAATGTAGCTCATCTTTGAGTCACAGTGTTCTTTATGATCTCTTTCATAATATGTAGATACTAAAGGCTGGGGGCTAACTATTGATAAAATAGCATCTTTCCAAATCATAGTCAAGAAATTAAAATTAAAATACAGTGAAACTGAATGTTACAAAAGAAAAAAATGCTTACCTGCAGTAGTGTACTTTTCTAACATGATTTATTGACATAAACTGATCCTCAGACATAAATTTTTTGATTTATTATAATCTTATTTATACAAGGGTTAATGTTATCAAACCAAACTGGCTACTGTTAATTGACCTAAAGTAAATATAACCATCTTAGATAATATAGATAAAAGCTATAATTAGAAAATAAGCAGAAATTATTTGAATATTTAAGATTTAAGATATTCAAATTAGATGAAAGAAATGTTAAGTGTGACAAATTGGTAGACAGCTTTTTAAATGCAATTTCAGAGTGCTCAAAGTCAGGAAATACATAATTAAAAAAAATGGTAACCTGTGGGTAATAGTCACAGACAGCAATATTTTAAGAATGTTAGAAATTAAATACAATGCTAATATTAGAAGCTAATAGGGGATTGGGAAGACAGTTTCATAGTTAAAAAAAAAAAAGACTTTCATTTGATATGAATTGATAGAAGAGTGCAGGAAAGTGGGCCCCACCCTATGGTTCCAGGACTGGGGGAAATATGGGCTCTATAGTGGAAATGTGAGGTTCCTGCTGTCTTAGGGTTCAAGAAGACAATGGATAGTTATTGTTATCATCACATTATTTGGTAATTGGGTTAACTCTGAAAAGTCCCTTTGTTAGGGTTTGCTGTATAACACCCAGCATCTTGTATAAAGCGGTGCCACTGGTTGTTTCTGTTCTCCCTGGTCTAGGCTTTTGAGAGAGTCAACATATCAAAGACTCAGCCTATGTATTAAAAAGACTCAGTCTGTGTTTTAAAAAGTTCGAGACATATGATCAATTTTTCCCCTCTCATATTAATTGAATAGTGGTTTATATGACTACACTTTAATAGGAGTGTACATACTATATCCGTCGATCACAACCTAATCAACTCAACGAGTGCCACCCCAGCGTGCTTCACTTCAGACTGTGTCAAGAGACTTCGGGTGTGGAATGACAACCCTTCAGCTTCATCTCTCAGGTGAGACCTTTCCTTTCATAGTATTCTCTAATTCCATTCCAGGTGTTCCACTCCCTAACAAAGTCCCCAAACCTAGATATAGACCAGGTCCCCTGAGATAGAGCATATGTTCACATATGTCCATAAACCAGGGAAAAATATATACCTGAAAGCAGAAGTACACAAAATTCTGCAGAGAGTACGCCCTCCCCCCACCTGCCCAACACTTCATCCGCACTATTCCAGCCTTTAGGTCCATGATTGTTGAACAATTTATTTGGCTTTAAATGTTAACTCTCTTTTCAACCACCAGGTTCCAGATGCCAGCATGATGCCAACCAGATTTCCCTGGACTGATGACCCCACCAATGTGTCCTGGAGCTCCACTTCCCCAGAGCCCCACCCTACTAGGGAAAGAGAAAGACAGGCTGGGAGTATGGATTGACCAGTCAACGCCCCTGTTCAGTGGGGAAGCAATTACAGAAGCCAGACCTTCCACCTTCTGCAACCCACAATGACCCTGGGTCCATACTCCCAGAGGGATAGAGAATAGGAAAGCTGTCAGGGGAGGGGATGGGATATGGATTTCGGGTGGTGGGAATTGTGTGGAGTTGTACCTCTCCTACCCTACGGTTTTGTTAATGTCTCCTTTCTTAAATAAATAATAAAAAATTTAAAAAAAAAAGAAAGTGAAAAAAGACTTTCATGCTTGACACTCCAAGGCTCAGGTTCAAACCCCAGGAAATCATAAGCCACAATTGAACAGTACTCTGGATAATAAATAAAGAAACAAAAAACCAATACACATAAGGCCTGACCCAAGGAAATAACTCATACTTACATTTGTGTTACAATAAGTAGGTAACAATGAAAAACAGTCAAAGGAGAGGCAAGACAGCCACCATCAGCACTGTAACTATTGCCTGTGAAACAGACACAACAAAAATTGCATGTAAGAGTAGGAGCAGCTGCGTTTTGCTCTCTGGGTCAACTAGGAATAACAAGGAGGATCACCTGAGAATGTATCAAGACAAGACTGAGTTTACTGGGAACCCACCAATCATGGGTGAGTGCAAACACATGGGGGCTCATGGACAGAGAGGAGTTTAAGGAGAGATTCCTGAAGCTAAAACTAAAAGTCCCTATCTACTCATGAGTGGCTGGTAACAGCCTGGCAGTTTACTGCTTGAGGTACCACCTCCTGTCTGAGTTTTAGCAACATAAAGGCTGCTGAAGGGAAGATAGGACCCCCTAAGGCTCACTAATTGCAACTGTGAATTTTGTTCCATACCCCGAGAGGGGGAGAAATATTAGTGGAAGTAACCAGAGAGCTCTGAACCCCAGTTCCATCAAGACCCAGAGAAAGACAAGAGGAAAAGGAAGGACATTAGAAAGTAGCAACAGGTGTAGGCATGATTTAGAAAGGATGAGAAACCAGGACCTTAGAAAAAAATGGGCAAATACAGATAGCTATAGATATAATAGAAATAGTAGTCAACCCATATATGTGACCTTGGGAGAACTATTTCAGTTTCCAATGGAGGGAGTGGTGATATAGAATTCTAGTGTTGGGAATGGTATAGAATTGTTGGGATCTATTATCCAATAATTTTGTAAATTAATATTAAATTACTAATAAAATAAAAACTCCCCATCCAAAAATGAGGAGAGGATATGAACAGAATATTCTCCATAGAAGAAATCCAACCAATGTGAACAAATGCTCCAAGTCATTGTCAGAGAAATGCAAATAAAAACAACAATGAGATACTCCTTCACTCCTGTGAGAATGCCATACATCAGAAAAGGTAGCAGTACCAAATGCTGGTGAGGCTGTGGAGACAAAGAAATCTTTCTGCACTGCTGGTGGGAATGTCAGTTGTCCAACCCCTGTGGAGAGAAGTCTGGAGAACTCTCAGAGGGCTAGAAGTGGACCTACCCTATGACCCCGCAATTCTCCTGGGGATATACCCCACTGAACCAAATATACCCATCCAAAAAGATTTGTGTATACTTATGCTCATAGCAGCACAATTTGTAATACCCAAAACCTGAAAGCAGCCCAGGTGTCCAACAACAGATGAGTGGCTGAGTAAGTTGTGATACATACACAATAGAATACTACTCAGCTATTAAAAATGGTGAATTCACCTTCTTCACCCCATCTTGGATGCAGCTTGAAGGAAACATGTTAAGTGAGGTAAGTCAGAAACAAAAGGATAAGTATGGGATGATTTAACTCATAGAAAGAAGTTAAGAAACAAGCTCAGAAGAGAAAACACAAAGCTGAACTTGGACTGGAGTTGGTGTACTGCACCAAAGTAAAAGACTCTGGGCTCGGAGGGCCAGAGGGGGGCATGGTTCAGGTCCTAGAACATGATGGCAGAAGAGGACCTAGTGGGGGGTTGGATTGTTATATGGAAAACTGGGAAATGTTATGCATATGCAAGCTACTGTATTTTACTGTCTACTATAAACCATTAATCCCCCAATAAAGAAATAAAAAAATAATAAAAAATTCAACAAACTTTTGTCACAGTAATCACAGTGTCCTATGCACTGTTAGAAATAGAAAATCTGGGCCAGTAATCATTCACTGTGTTACTGTGCCCAAGGATATGGATTCAATGAGTATATATCAATAATCAGAGCAATGGATTCAATGAGTATATATCAATAATCAGAGCAATTTAGGGCCACACTTACGTTAATTAACCTGAATAGCATTTGAGAGTGGCAAACAGCAAATTAATATCATCATTGTGTTTTATTTTTTTATTGATTGGAAGACTTTTAAAAAATTTTTTAATATAGACAGAAAGGCAAAGGGGAAAAAAAGTGAGATAGACCACAGAATTAAAGCATCTTTCAATATAACAAGTATTAGACTTGAACCTGGCTGGGTTGTGCACATGGCAAGATTCAAAGACACTTGAATCTACGGGTCGCATTTGTATAGGGTTAGTGGGATACTCATTACCACCTGGTAGACCATGTGAGGTTCTGACTTGGTCACTTCACAGAAGTGTAACCAGGCAAGTTATATTTCCTCTCAACATCTGCTTTATCATCAGCAAAATGAGGCAGCAAGTTATAAAGACTGGACATGAGAATATGATGCACAGCAGGCACTAATAAGAACAGTAACAATAAGGTTGATTGTATAATTCTATGAGCTCCCACCAGGATGTAATCGTCAAGGCAGTCAAACCACTTTAGATTTTCTCCTGTTTTATTCTTCACAAAATGCAAGAAGTTCAAAGTACAGCAAGCAAATGTCTGTACCTTGTGCACGATAAAAGGAATTATTATGTGAATTCCAAAGGATATTCCTCCTGAAGAAAACTGGCTTCTGGGCTTTACATCTAATAGAGTCGCAGACAGATAGAATTCCCCTTTTTATAGTACTACTTGCTATATTGATTGGCTTTACTAGCTTAACCTTTTTTGAGTCTGTTACTCTTTCATAAATGTTGTTAGTGTTTGGTGTGCTAGATGTTAAATGGATAGTACAGTATATTGATTCTGAATCTAATTTTGGTTTCCAGGGTATTGAGGATAACTGAATCTGGCATTTAAAGCATTCCAATTCCTCAGGAGAATTCACTAAAATATTTTTTGCCTGAAAACCGACATTAAAAGCACATTTAAAGAGTTTCTAGTAAAAAAAAAATTAAGCCTGTTTTTTGTTATTGAAGATATCATTAGGCAGCATTGAAGAACTAAATTTATTTCAATAATCATTACAATGATGAAAAAATTCCTTGCTTCAATAATTGACTTATGTTTCATTTAAATGTACAGAGTAGTTCTAATATAATTTCTTATTAACTCTAATGATGAATTTTAAAGTAGCATGACTCTGAAATAAAGATGAAAATTCTCTATACAACTTATTGCATTTAAATGGATTTAATATTTAATATTTAAAAAATCATTTGATGTAAATAGCCATCATGAATCACTGCAAATATACTAAGATGTAATTAAAAGCTTTCTTCTTTTTAAATGCATCTACTTGTTTCATAATAAATTATTTTGGCACTCTTTCTTTTTAAGCTGTGCCATTAATTTTAAAAATTGATTTCAAAATGTGAAATAAAATCAACTTCAAAATTCAGAAAAATCCTAAAATATCTCCTCATATGCAAATCCAAGATAACTATTTTGATTTTTTCTTTAACCTTGCAATTGTTTAAATGGTTTTAACACTCAAATTTCTAGAAGAAGAAAGAAAAAAAAAAAGATTAAATCTTAAGAAGTTGAGATGGCAAGATAGCTCTCTTGGATAGTAGATGTAGCCCAAATTTGAGTCCTGCCCCCACGTTAAGCTTGGCTGTTGTGGTGTCTGCCTCTGTCTTTTGGTTTTACAAAGTTGTCCTGGAGCAGAGGAGCACTAATGAGAACCCAAATAAAATATATAAAGTAAATAAAAGAGAAGTAATGAGAAAATGCTTGTGACTACCTTTCATTCACACCGTGTAAAGAATGCATGTACTAGGAGGGCAATTTTTCTCTCTGGTTGACTCAGCACTGTGAATGTAGCAAATAGCATAGCAGGGATTTTTTTTTGTAGGGAAATATTGCCAAAAGAAGTAGATTCATTTCCATTATTGACCTGACTGTGAGTAACTTCTTAAAACTTTTTCCCCCTCATTTGTTAATAGAAGGAAAATATTGAGTAACTGTTTGCAGTCTTTGTTTTATTCGTCTTAAAAAAAAGGATCATACTGAGCTGTTGGACATGTAATGCTGTACTTCTTTTTACTTCTCTACATCAAATGTGTCATAACTTTTCTGTTACCCAATAATTTGAAGACAAATTCTTGGGGTTCATAGAATAGTCATCTATGGTAGTGCTGATCAAAGTTAGGATGATTGTATAATTTATAACTTTAAGTGCAAAGGAGGGAGACATTGATAATTAAAATGAGGGAGTCAAGCGGTAGCACAGAGGATTAAGCGCATGTGGCTCAAAGCACAAGTACCGGCATAAAGATCCTGATTCGAACCCCTGGCTCCCCACCTGCAGAGGAGACACTTCACAGGCGGTGAAGCAGATGTGCAGGTGTCTATCTTTCTCTCCCCCTCTTTGTCTTCCCCTCCTCTCTCCATTTCTGTCTGTCCTATCCAACAACGACGACATCAATAATAACTACAACAATAAAACAACAAGGACAACAAAAGGGAATAAATAAATATTTAAAAATTTTTTAAAAAGATAATTGAAATGAATAACATACATGAGTCAGGAAAACTGGGTAGAATGTTCATTCTAATCCTTCAGACTAGAAAGCACTGTTCACCTCTGTGGTGTGATAACAACAGGGTACAGTGAGTTCTTGCTTTTTCACATAGAAGAAAATGCAGCTTGTAAAGTTTACTATGAAGTATATAAAATATCATTAAATGATTATTTCTGGACAAGAGTGTATTAACTGAAGTTGCTTTAAAACTGAAATAGCATTATTTTCAAAACCTTGTTGATTCTTTTATTTTTTTAGGTTAATCTATATTATTTCTAAAGCATTATTAAGCAAAATTCCCATATCAATTTTCACTACCTTAAAGCAGACTTTCAAATAATGCAATCAGAAATGATGGATGAGGGTATCTTTGTATTTCCCCAGTTTAATAGAGCTCACAGAGAAAAGTGGCTATGTGCTATTATTCTTCAAGGTTATGATCATAGTTATTATTAATTTTGGCCAGTAAAATGAATATATTGAGTTGAATAATTTCTTGTTTACATAGAGAAAATAATCTTTGATCAAAAACTGTCTTTCCTCTGTCTCTGTTTTGTGCTTGGAAAGAGAAAGCAAGGATGATGAAAATATTATTTTTTGACATTGTTTGATATAATTCCAGAGATAAAAAACATTATTTACTGAAGTGTGTGTTCTGTAACGGACATTGTACAATGGGGGAAATCAAGTATGTTGACAGTAAAGCTGCTTTTCTCTTCCCAAAATTATGATAAAAGAACATGAATTCTTTTACAACATTTTAGTATTAAAATGGCTGTTAAAATAATTGCCAGCAGGGGGCCAGACGGTAGCACATTGGGTAGGGCGCACGTGGCACAAAGTGCAAGGACCAGGGCAAGGACCAGCTAAGGACCCGGGTTCTAGTCCTGGGCTCCCCACCTGCAGGGGAGTCACTTCACAGGCGGTGAAGCAGGTCTGTAGGTGTCTATCTTTCTCTCCCCCTGTCTATCTTCCCCTCCTCTCTCAATTTCTCTCTGTCCTATCCAACAACAACAACAACAACAATAATATTAACAACAACAACAAGGGCAACAAAAGGGAAAAAATGGCTTCCAAGACCAGTGGATTGTAGCAGGCACTGAGCCCCAGCAATAACCCTGGAGGCAAAAAAAAAATAATTGCCAGCAAAAAAGTTTACTAAAATAATAATAATAAGTACTAGCTAGTTATAGAAACTTTAGTCTTAGGGATCTAGAGATGACTTAAATTTAGGTTTATTTCATTTGCTATAAGGAAAATATTTCCCTACCACACATAGCAGTATGGTGTCAACAGGAGTAATTGCCTTAGCATATACTGAGCAAAGGCTAATAAAAACAAATTATATTGCCAAACACAAAATATGGCATTCATCGTTTTGCTTCTGATGTGCATGAATTTAAAGTATTTTGGAAATTAGATTTGTTTTACCATTTTTAGTAATTTGAAATAATATATAATAGAAAGACTATGCTTAAATCCTTGAAATTAATTATTAGTGTTCAAATTTTTATGAACTGATATAAAAGTTATTCCTGTAGTATATAGAAACAGGGTATAAGAATTAAGAGTTGTTCCTGAATCATACATATGCAATTGGTTTATCTATAAAAAGAACAGAACTCATTTTACTGACATTTGAAACTGATTTGGAAATTTCACAATTTTATTTTAAAGAAGTGGCTAGTGGGGACCTGGCCATAGCACACACCTGTGAAGCGCTAGGACTCTCACAAGGATCCTTGTTCAATAGTCTTCCCACCAGTAGGGGGGTAGCTCTTGAATGGAGCTAGAAAGAATTATGTCAAGTGAGGTTAGTCAGAAAGATAAAGATGAGTATGGGATGATCCTACTCATAAACAGAAGTCTAGAAAGAAGAACAGAAAGGGAAATTAAGGGGTCAGGTGGTGGTGCACTTGGTTAAGCACACACATTACAGTGCGCAAGGACCCAGGTTCAAGCCTCTGGCCCCCATCTGCAGGGGGAAGGCTTCATGAGTGGTGAAGCAGGGCTGCAGATGTCTCACTCTCTCTCAAACTCCCCCTCCCTTCTCAACTTCTGTCTGTCTCTATCCAATAATAAATTAATAAAAAAGTATTTAAAGAAAAGAAAAGGAAATTAAAAGCAGGATTTGACTAAATTTGTAGTAGGGCACCAAAGTAAAAACACTGGGTTGAGGGTGAGGTTGGATGTTTGACTTCATGGGGTGGGGCAGGGCGGGGCAGGGAGGGAGGGATGGAATGGGACACAGTCTTTTGGTGGTAGGAATGATGTTTGTGTACACTCATATTAATTTGTAGTCATATAACTAACTATTTAATTAATATGAGAGGGGAAAATTGATTGAATGTCTCAAACTTTTTAAAGCACAGACTGAATCTTTTTAATAGATAGGCTGAGTCTGATATGTTGTCTCTCTTAAAAGCTTAGACCAGGGAGAACAGAAGAAACCCGTGGCATAGCTATATACAAATAATGTCAAAGGACATAAATTATGGTGATGTTGTGTATGATATAGCAAATCCTAACAAAGGAATTCTTCAGTTAACCCAATTGCCAAATAATGTGATTATAGCAATAACTATCTATTGTCTTCTTAAACCATAAGACAGCAGGAACCTGCAGCTTCCTCTATAGAGCTCATATTTCCCTAGTCCTGGAACCTCTAGGGTGGGGCTCACTTTCCTGCATGATTCTCCCAATTCATACTAAATGATATTCCATCTGCCGATCCCAACATAATCTATGCAACGAATACCACCTCAGCATGCTTCACCTCAGACTGTGTACAGAGACATCAGACATGGATTGCGAATCCTTCATCCTCATTACTCGGGTGAGACCTTTCCTTTCATAGTATTCTCTAATGCCATTCCAGAAGGTTCACTTCCTAACAAAGTCCCAAAACCTAGATATAGACCAGGTCCCGTGAGATAGAGCATATGTTCATATGTATCCATAAATTAGGGCAAAATATATACCTGAAAGCAAAAAATACACAATAGTCTATAGTGAGTCAGTATAAAGTTCATAATGAAATAGTGTCTACTTAGACTTAGATACCCTCCTCACTTACTTCGTATTACACTTCCCTCAGTCACTTCAAAGCTAACCTTATCAAAGCAAGTACTGCAAAAACTGAATAAGGGCAAGAGACTGGCGTACTTTAACGATGACTCTTTAGTCAATATCAGGCCACCCTACAAACTGGGGCCCTATTTGGGGAGTCCTAAGATCCCAAACAGACATGATGGGCCTAGATCTTGAATAAATCCCTCTCTCCATTATTACCAGTCATTTCTATTAGGAACAATAAAATAGACCCCTTTGTGGGTCCCCATAGGACCTTGCCCTCAACTTGGATCAGCAATGGTAGAGAAAGGAGGATGAACAACATACTCTATGCTATACCTAAGGAAGACGGGCCAATATTGGGGCAGCTTGGAATGTTCCTACTCATGACCACAGAATGTAAGGTTGGATTCACAAGGATGCAGAGGTCACATAAGCTTCTAAGCTTATTATGTACCCTGGATCAGATCAAATCGATGGGGTTTACAGTCAGTATTTATACACCTTTCCCATATTAGGGAGCTACTCTATTCTCTGACCCATCTTTCTGGTCCTTTTTCCATCCATGACATAATCTCCCCAGACATTAACTTGGATATCAATAACTGCATATCAGATTTCAGGCTCAGGGAAAAAATATAACTAAAATATGCCTACTAGATACCTGCAAAATGGAGGACCCCCCCCCAACTCTTTATCTGCACTATTCCAGCCCTCAGGTCCATGATTGGTCAACACTTTGTTTGGTTTTGTATGTTAACTTTCTTTTCAGCCACCAGGGTACAGATGCTAGCATGATGCCGACCAGATTTCCCTGCACAGACAACTCCACCAATGTGCCCTGGAGCTCCGATTCTCCAGAGCCCTTCCTGACTAGGGAAAGAGAAAGACAGGCTGGGAGTATGGATAGACCTGTCAACACCCATGTTCAGCGGGGAAGCAATTACTAAAGCCAGACCTTCCACCTTCTGCATCCCACAATGACCTTGGGTCCATACTCCCAGAGGGTTAAAGAATAGGAAAGCTATCAGGGGAGGGGATGGGATAAAGAATTCTGGTGGTGGGAATTGTGTGGAGTTCTACCCCTCTTATCCTATGGTGTATTCAATGTTTCCTTTTTATAAATGAAAAATCAAAAATATATTTAAGTTGGATAAAAAATAAATAAATATACTAATTATGTCAATACATAATAATTAAATAATTAAATGTATAATAACTAAACTATCTAATAATTAATAAATAATTATCTAATTAATTAAACCTTACAGAAATATATTCATAAGCTATACTAATGTAAAATATCAAACAGCACTAGAATGAATAAACATAATTTAGTCAGATATATTTTTTCCCTTAAGAATTTTTGCTACTTCCTCCACATTTTATTGAGGAAGATGATGACATGCAGGATTGTTGTCATATGTGTACAGTTTTATATCTCCCAGTGGCAGGTGTCAAATTCCACAATCTCCATCAACCTGTCATCTTCCTCCACCATAAGACACTAAGTCTCCAGCCTCCTTTTCATTCTGTCCCACCTCTCCTGTTTAGAGCCCCTGGATCACAGGAATAAGCCATACTATATTTACTATTTATGGGAAAGTATAAATGAATCACATTAAATTGCTTAAATTTTAAATTTGAAGCATATATATGCATATATGTTTTAGTCAGCACATGTTATATATATATATATATATATATATATATATATATATATATATGTATATATATTACTTTCTGATACAGTGTATTTTCTTTGAAAATGGACCTATTTGCTAATTCTATAGAAGAATCTATAAATTCTAGCAAACTGTGTATGGTAAGCCAATGTTACTTCTCTAAATGAAGTCCTCTTCTAAATAACTTAGTTTAAATGGTAATTGATGTGCTAAAATCATATAACTTTAAATTGAATAGATACAATAATGCAATAATGCAATAAAAAAAGAAATCATTGGTGATGTACAATAAAGTACCAATACATAAAAAATTATCTTAAATGTTTTTCCTTATATTTATTTATTGAATAGAGACAGCCAGAAATTGAGAGGAAGGTGAAGACGGAAAGAGCCAGAGAGATACCTGCAGCACTGCTTCACCATTCCACAAGCTTTCCTCCTGCAGAGGGGAACCGGGGGCTTGAACCAGGATCCTTGTGCATTGTAACATGTACATTCAACCAGGTATGCTATCATTCATCCCTGAAAAAGGAAAGAATTCATTTGCATGAACCATAGTCATACTATCTACTTCACAATCAAGTTTTAGTATCTTTTTATTTGTTATATTTATTTATTGGATAGAGACAGCCAAAATCAAGAGGGTGATAGGGAGAAAGGCAGAGAGAGACCTACAGTACTGCTTCACCACTCACAAAACTTTCCCCCTGCAGGTGGGGACCGGGGCCTTGAACCCAGGTCCTTGAGCATCGTAATACTTGCGCTCAACCAGGTGCGCCACTACCAGACCCCAAATTTCAATATCTTTAGGTGGTGCAAAGAATATAAAAGGAATACAAATGACTTTATATTATAGGTGTTTTTTCTTTCCTTTTTTTGATAAAGACAGAAGAGACACACACAGATAGATGATAGAGACACACACAGATAGATGATAGATAGATAGATAGATGATAGATAGATAGATAGATAGATAGATGATAGAGAATATCAATGCAGTGGAGATTGGACTTGAACAATGGGGTTGTGCACATATCAAAGCAGTTCACTATTCAAGTGAACTATTCTGCCAGTTCACTAGGTTCTTATAAATAATGTTTGCAATGTTTTTAGTTGCTTCCTCCACATCTAAGCTCACAGCAATAAATTTTTACTAAAAGCAACTCATCTTTATTCCAGTTTAAAATTCATCATTTTTGAATTTAAGAACAGCTCTTAAAAATATTTACACTTGGGAGTCGGCGGTGGCACAGCTGGTCAAGCATATATGGTGCAAAGCGCAAGGGTCAGCGTAAGGATCCAGGTTCGAGACCCCGGATCCCCACCTGCAGGAGGTCTCGCAGGCGGTGAAGCAGGTCTGCATGTGTCTGTCTTTCTCTCCTCCTCTCTGTCTTCCCTTCCTCTCTCCATTTCTCTCTTTCCTATCCAACAATAACAATAACAACTACAACAAGCACAACAACAAGGGCAACAAAATGGGAAAAATAGCCTTCAGCAGCAGTGGATTCAGAGTGCAGGCACCGAGCCCCAGAAATAAACCTGGAGGCAAATATATATATTTACACTTAATAATTTTGTCTCCTTAAGTTATGAAAACACAGTAATCATTACTAGCACAAACATGATTAGAAATGGAAATAATATGCCTTAGGAATTGCACAATTTATTGACATTCAACACATTCTGGGATCATCAGTTTGTTCTATTTAAGAAGAGACTGAAAACTCTTCTTTTTCTTTCAGGTAGGCTGCAAGGCTCCTTAGCTCTTTTTGTAGAAATCATAGACCAGCTATGAATGAAAAAGTTGTATAAATGCAAAATAGGAAGAAGCTAATTTCTAGATTATAAGCTGTCCCAGTAAGATAAATAAGTATCATGATATTGAATAGCATGTGATGACTAAAATGTGTATGAATGTAAATATATATACTACATGTGTTTAAATTTTTAAAACCTTGGGAAATTTTATGTGCTTTTATACATTTCTATGCCAAAAGTCTCCAAATCAAGTATGAAAATGCTGAAAAATTTCTAATGCTAAAAAATATATATTCAAGTAAATTATGTTTCCTAATTCTAACTGCGATATTCTTGAACACAGAAATATTCATCAGTCTATTACAGAGCAATCTTTTATGCCATACATTACACTTAAGTGACGAGAGTTAAAATATATTTCAACTACAGTATGTATTTTTGACTTGATAAAATAATTTGAAAGATGTCAACTCAACACATACAATGTTGATTATTTTAGTAAAATAAAAGTCATTTTTATCCTAATAAGAAGATGCCGGCCCTGAAGTCACACCTTCCAGTGCATCTAACAGTATTCTCATTTTATCATATTTTAAAAATCCACACCTCATATTTTCTGTTACCTTATATGGATGGTGCTAATGACACACATAGTAAACCTTCTATTAGGCTTGTAGTTGAATAGGATTTGTTTAATTTCAGCTGTCAAATAATGTGGAAAAAAAAACATTCTGGTAACCCTGGGAGTTAAAGTATGTTAGAACAATGAACATAAATGTTTCAGAAATAGTAATAATTTATTGATCATATTCTCTGGCAGGATAAGATTTAAACTGTAGAATATATCCATTTGGGAATCCCACTGCTTTAAATGTTAAAGGCTGGTCAAAAGGAATAATCACCAAAATAGATACATCCTACATAATGGGAAATATATCTGTATGTTGTATGTCAAACATACTTCTAAAAATCAAAATATATCAAGAATTCACAAGACTCAGCACCAAAACCAAACAATCCCATTTAATAAATGAGTAAAAGAGCTGAGCAGACTCTTGACCAAAGGATATGTCCAGAAGGTAGGTAGGCATGTGAAAAAAATGCTCAAAGACACTGATTACCAGAGAAATATAAATCAAGACAACAATGAGATATAACCTTAGCCCTGTGAAAATAGTCTACACATACTCAAGGATAGACCACATGTTAGGCCACAAAGACAGCATCAATAAATTCAAGAGCATTGAAATCATCCCAAGTATCTTCTCAGACCACAGTGGAGTAAAGATAGCATTTAACATCAAACAGAAAATTACTAAAAGACACAGAATTTGGAAACTCAACAACATACTTCTTAAGAACCACTGGGTCAGAGAGACACTCAAGCAAGAAATTCAAATGTTCCTGGAAACAAATGAAAATGAAGACACAGGCTATCAAAATATTTGGGATACAGCTAAAGCAGTATTGACAGGGAAACTCATAGCCATACAATCACATATTAAACAACAAGAAAAAGCTCAAATGAACAACCTGACTGCATACCTCAAGGAATTAGAGGAAGAGGAACAAAGGAATCCTAAAGCAATCAGAAGGACAGAAATCACTAAAATTAGAGCAGAAATAAACAACATCGAAAATTAAAGAACCATACAAAAGATCAATGAAGCCAAATGTTGGTTCTTTAAAAAATTAAAAAAGATTAACAAACCCCTAGCCACACTCACTAACAAAAAGGGAGAAGACCCAAATTAATAGAATTGTAATCGATGGAGGAGCTATCACAACTGACAACACAGAAATCCAGAAAATCATGCGAAACTTTTATGAAAAACTAGACGCCACCAAGCTAGAAAATCTGGAAGAAATGGAAGAATTCCTAGAAACATATGCCCTTCCAAAACTGAACCAAGAAGAACTTCAAAACCTAAATATACCAATCACAGTCAAATAAATTGAAACAGTTATTAAGAATCTCCCCAACAATGAAAGTCCTGGACCAGATGGCTTCACAAACGAATTCTACAAAACCTTCAGGAAACAGTCAATACCCATACTTCTAAAGCTTTTCCACAGGATCAAAGAAACAGGAACACTCCCTTCCACTTTCTAAGAAGCCAACATCACCCTGATACCAAAAGCTGATAGGGACACAGAAAAAAGTGAAAACTACAGACCAATATCTCTGATAAACATAGATGCCAAAATATTAAACAAGATATTGACCAACTGGATACAGCAACATATCAAAAAAATTGTTTGTCACAACCAAGTGGGATTCATCCCAGGAATGCAAGGCTGGTTCAACATACATAAGTCAATCAATGTCATTCACCACACCAATAAAGGCAAAGCCAAAAACCACATGATTATCTCAATAGATGCAGAGAAAGCCTTTGACAGAACCCAATACCCATTCATGCTCAAAACTCTACAAAAAATGGGAATAGATGGGAAATTCCTCAAGATAATGAAATCCATATATAGCAAATCTACAGCCAACATCATACTCAGTGGACAGAAGCTGAAAGCATTCCCCCTCAGATCGGGGACTAGACAGTGCTGTCCTCTATCACCATTTCTCTTCAACACAGTATTGGAAGTTCTTGCCATAACAATCAGGCGAGAGAAAGAAATCAAAGGAATGCAGATTGGAAGGGAAGAAGTCAAGCTCTCACTGTTTTCAGATGATATGATCGTATGTTGGTTATACACCAGGTCACCTGCATTGCTTGTTGTAATTATTTACATAATCATTGTTTTGCCTGAGACCCACCCTGCCTGCAGGGTATTGGTTTAATCCCCACTGATTAGAACCTTCACAACAGCTGCTATGGAAGTTTGCTACCTTCGTGCTCTTTTCTTCTCTCCACCCCCTCTCCTAGCCATTTCCTTTTCCTACCTGCCACTTCCATTTCAAAAGACATAAAGTCATTTTCTCTGATCTATAAAGGCATTTCTTTGTGTTCCTGCTCAGCCACGAGTTCCAGAGTCTTTCTCTCCAGTGACGCTAGGCCAGCATTTTGGCACACACAAGAGTTTACAGTGAGTACCCCCAACACTTCATCTACACTATTCCAGACTTTAGGTCCATAATTGTTCAACAACTTATTTGGCTTTATATATTAACTCTCTTTTCAGCCACCAGGTTCCAGAGGCCAGAAGGATGCCTACCAGACTTCTCTGGACTTATGGCCCCACCAATGTGTCCTGGAGCTCCGCTCCCCTAGAGACCCACCTTACTAGGGAAGGAGAGAGGCAGACTGGGAGTATGGATCAACCAGTCAACGCCCATGTTTAGCGGGGAAGCAATTACAGAAGCCAGACCATCTACCTTTTGCAACCCGCAAGGACTCTGGGTCCATACTCCAACATCATATTCAATGGACAGAAGCTGAAAGCATCCCCCCCCCCCCATAATTCTCACTACCAGAGTTCTCTATTCCATCCCCTCCCTTGAAGGCTTTCCTTTTTATCTCTCTTGGATCATGGAACCAGGATCATTATGGGGTGCAAAAGGTGGAAGGTCTGGCTTCTGTAATTGCTTCCCCACTGAACATATGCATTGACAGTCCCATCTATACTTCCAGTCTGTCTCTCTCTTTCCTTAGTGGGGCAGGGCTTTGGGGAGGCAGGGCTCTAGGACATATTGGTGGGGTCATCTGCCCAGGGAAGTCCAGTTGGCATCATGGTAGCATCTGGAACTTGGTGTCTCAAAAGCATTAAGATATAAAGAAGAACAAATTGTTCAGTAATCAGGAAACTAATGGTAAGAATATAGCAGATGAGATTTGGGTTCTCCATTTTGGAAAAAGCTAGTAGTTCTATTTTAGGTATATTCCAAGGGGCTCATAATAAATTTAATAAATTTTTAATTTTTAATAACTTTAATAAATTTTGCTTGAGCCTGACAGCTAATATGCAGTTGGACCCAGGTTATTGTCTGGAGAGATGGTATCATATTTGGAAATAGGACTAGAAAGCTGAACCAGGAAAGAGAGTACAAGACCTGAAGGTGACATTGCAGGCCTGCCATCTGTTGACACAGTATGAAGTAAAATTTGTAGAGGTGGTACTGGTTGCATTGATTAGGTTGAGATCAGCAGATGCAGTATTAGTATGAGAAGATTGCTGAGAAACCAACCCTGCAGAGGAGGTACCAGGTCTGGGAGAAATACGGGTTTTAAAAAGAATGGGGAGGGTTCCTGCTGTCTTAGGGTTTGAGAAGGAAGTAGATATTATTATAACTAGGTTATTTGGAAATTTGGTTGACTTTGAAAATCCCGTTTTTAGGATTTTCCATATCATGCAATACCGCACCATGATTTATGGCATTTAATACTGTTTATATATAGTTTTATCAAATATAGTGACACCAAGTTTCAGATACTACCATGGTGCCAACCTGACTTCCTTGAGCAGACCTCTGCCCCTTCTTTATAGTTTATCTCCTATATGCATGAAAATCCTTTTCCACTTAGAATTCTCAGGGTTTGAATCAGTTTTTTGGAAGAGCCTGTCTCCTTGCTTCATTAAGGTCTCTATTTTAACTCACTCCCCCTAACTTTGACTTTTTTATGAAGACCCTAGCCAGTATCTGTGTATTAGGGATTTGCAGTCACAAGTTCCTGGCTGAAGCTATAGCACCTAGGTTTCAATAAGCAAAGAAACCAGAAGTTTGAAATTATAGTTGCACTGTCTGAGATCAAATATGGCAGGCTCCACACACCAACTCAAGCACTTCTACAATCCCAGAGTCTCTTACTATGGAAACTGGATTCCAAAAATGATTGTGTTTTTGCTGTTCTCTATGAGCTGTTGAAATTTAGAGAATAGCAACAACCATAACACCAATGCAGTTTATAGGTTTTGTTTTCTTTACTTGTTCTTGAATAGTTATAGCTTTATCATTTGGGTTCAGTTGTAAATGGAATTGAGTCTTTTACTTCTTTTTGTTCTGACTCCTTGTTTGTATATAGAAATGTCACAGATTTGTGTGTACATATTTTGTATCCTGCTACTTTACTGAATTTATTATTTCCAATAATTTTTATTGGTGGAGTTTTTAGGGTTCCCTAGACATTATCATGTCATCAGCAAATAGCAATAGTTTATTTCTTCCATATATATATACCACTGATATTTCTTTTTTGTCTGATTGCCGTGTTGAGGAGCTCTAGGATTGTGTTGAATAATACTACTTTAGATAGTAAACATTCTTGTCTGGTTCCCAATTTTATGGAGAAAGTTTCAGCTTTTCCTCATTGAGAATGATGCTAGCTGTGGGTTTGTTATAATTGGTCTTAATCATGTTGAGGAGTTGTCCTTCTAGTCTCTGTTTCTGGAATGTCTTTATCTCAAATGAATGCTGGATATTTTCAAATGCCTTTTCAGCATCAGTTGCTATGGCCATGCAATTTTCATCTTTCTTTGCTGTTGATGTCTCCCTTGAAGTACCCATTTTACTTATTTGGGTGCCCCATATTGGGAAAATGTATATCGGCAACACTTATGTCTTCCAATATTAAACCTGTGTGGGCTACTCAGGCCACGGATCCCAGCAAGGGAAACTATGTATTGGTCATCAGCCACTAAGCATGAATTCTTAAGTCCGAAGAGTCTTTTCTTCACTTTCTTTAGTTGTTGCTTGAATTTATGGATCCAGGTAGGGAAGTGCTGAATCTGCTAATCCTTTGCCTCCGGATATTGGACAGAATTTACATTTTTAGCCAGCTGTAAGAGTTTGAGTCAACAACAGGGCTTGATTCTCAGTCATATTTTTTCCTCTTAAACACTAGTGAGTCCTTGTAGGCAGTTCAATATCTTATTGCACCTCAGTTCATAGGTTAAGCATCTAGATCCACATTCTTGCCACTGGCAATGTTCTCTGCTGTATACCTTTCAAAATGGTGCCAACTGTCTCTAAGTATGGCTTCTTAAATCCTGAGAATCTCTTCCTCATCCCTGTTTCCATCTGTTGACCACATTAGTCTGCACCCACCTGTGATTTAATGAGTTTCAGAAGGAAATTCTGGTTGTGTTTTACAGAATTTTCAGGTGATTTTTTTGGTTCCATTGATAAGTTGATCAGAGAAGATAAATCAGCTCCTAATTCAAGGTCACAACTCTGGAAGTAAGGGTCTAGAATTTCACATAACCCTTCAGAACTAGTTATCAGCTCTAGCGCCTCCTATGTTATAGGCTATTTCTTTTTTTTTAATATCATTATTTATTTATTATTGGATAGAGACAAAGAAATTGAGAGGGGAGGGAGACATAGAGTGGGAGAAAGAGAGACAGCTGAAGCTCTATTTCACCACTTGTGAAGCTTCCCCCTGTAGGTGGGGACCAGGGGTTTGAACCTGAGTCCTTGTGCATGGTAATGTGAGTGCTTAACCAGGTGTGCCACCTCCTGGCCTCCTAGGCTATTTCTATTTATAATATACCTGGCCCTATTCATGGGTTGAAACCATTTCCTCAATGTGAAGGTATTTGATGGAGATAAATTGGGAAGGTGACTATGCCCAGAGTGAAGAGTTCTTACAAATAAAAAGCTTCCAGTGCCAGGTAATGTTGCATCTGGTTGAGCACACATAACTATATGCAAGGATCTGGGTTCACACCTCTGGCCCCAACCCTCAGGGGAGAATCTTTATGAACAGTGAAGTGGTGCAGAAGTTATCTCCCTTTCTCACTCTATCTCCTCTCAATTTCTTTTTGTCCTATCACATAAAAGAAAAAAAGGGGGGAGGGGTGGAGAAAATAATGGCTTCCTGGAGTGGTGGATTAATTGTTCAAGAGCTGTATTCCAGTAGTAAACCTGGTGGAAATAGCAAATTAATTTAAAAAATAGAAATGTAGACCTTATAAAAGAGACCCCCAAGACTTACCTTGTGAGCATACAGCAGAATAAACAAAACAAAACAGCCCACACATCTATGAAACAGAAAATTGGTCCTCACCAAACACCAGCTCTGCTTATAACTTGATCTTGGACTTCCCAGCCACTAAACTGCAAGAAATAGATTTCTGTTATTTATACATTATTTAGTCTATGGTATTCTATGGTCTCTATCTCTATATAGTATCATCTATAGCAGCCTGGATGAACTAAATTATCCTGACTGACTTTAGTGTGTTGCATCTCTCTTAAAAACAGTGCATTCTGTCAAGCTAGTTCGTCCATGAATAAATCCTTGAGAACTGTTTGGATGTTGATTGTTCACATACATATTGGAAATAAGTACTATTTAAATTGTCAAATTGTTAATATTAAAATTGAAAAAATAGGATGTCATTTTTAGCATGAGCAGATGTTTGGGACACATCTTTTTTCAGTGCATCTGTTTATTAATGAGGGGTTAGCTAGAGCTTTGCAAATATAGCTTTATTTATTTAAAAATAAATATTCTGTTGGCTTTCAATTCACATCCTGACAAAGTGTGTATAATGTGGCAGAACTGTTTTATGTGATTAAGAACTGTTTATTCTGGATTTGTAATTAATTTAATTGTAACTTCTAGAAGACTGCAATTTTGAAAAAACTTCCAATTCTGATTGCCTATTATTCACATGACAACACTGAAATGAAGTGACACTATAATAAATGGAATATAACAAGCAGTTACTCTGATTTAATAACATTTAAGAAGAAATGTCTATATAAGTAAAATTTCTCTATAAGCCAAATGTACAATATATACAAAAAATTCTGCTTTTGCTTTCAAATTTTGTATTAGAGATAGCTTGTTCACAATTCAATAAACATCTGATCAATCATTTCTTTAAAACCAGCTAGAGCTATTTCATATCTTAAGACATTGCATAGGAAAATAAACTAATTCAGTTGCTTCATTAAATGATTTTTTTTAAACCAGGACTCATTTAAGGTCAGTGATACACCATTTGTTTGAACTATGTTTTTTTTATCAAATTTTAACAAATATAAAAAGGAAGTAGTTAAGTTGTTATGCTGTAGTAACAGAAAGTAATGATTACAACACACTAATCTATATAATGGCAGACCCTGACCTCCCAAAAAATGATCAATGATATTAAGCAGATTTATTGAAATACACAGGGATTGTAATTCAAAGAACTAAAGAGGACAAAAACAACAAATTCAAACTATACTTACTACTTTCTACTTACTAAAATTCCATATGAACTTGTCTCCACAATTGAATTTCGCTATAGAAAAATTTAATGAAACAGTTGGTAGAAGGTGAAACATACTGATAACTATCTTGGGGAAATGTGGAAATGGACAACAATTTTGTAATAACATTCCCTCAATAAAGTGCTACTAGAGTTTTAAAAGCAAAGGAGCAAAACATGGGTATGTAATAAATGTGTGGTTTCTGCTTCCACTTCCACTTTCACTGCTTTCACTTATTTAAACTCACTTCAAATAATGAACATAGAGAATATTACAAGAGGAGAATTGGCTCACTTATTCCCACCTAGTGCCAAAATCCATAGTCTAAATGTTCTCCTATTAGTGTAGAAATATTTAAAATAAATAAATGTGAGGGGAAAATAAACACTTGAAAACAATTGTAATGTTTTTGCATTTCCTTCTATTTCACTTTGTATCAGACTGATTTTATTTTTAATGCTACTTAAAAGATATCAAACACCCTTGAGTTCCTAGTATGTTAATATTATAACTCAATTATTAAAGTTGGCAAATTCCTTTAAATCAAGCAATACATCTGTTTTTCACTGATAATTATTTGTCCCTAAGTTAGTAATGACTACAAACATATTTCAATGAATAAGAGGACAATCTTACTTTAGAGAATCTCTTCCTATGTCAGACAAATCACAGTTCAAAAAAAATATGGATTGAAATTGTTTTCCATTTGGGGTAAGAATGAAAACATATGCAAAATGTAAGTAGACTTTAAACATACAAGATTAAATGTTTTAGCATTATACATGAAGCTCATGAATTTCATGCATAGTATGTTCTGAAATCACTGCATGTGAAGTAAACACCAAATCTCCATATGCACTTGATGGGAAGTGGAAATTTCCAAAAGCAATATCAGAGTTCCAAATTATGATTGTAGTCTAGATACTTTCATAATATAATTCAAGAATTTCATACAATATTGTAAATATTGGGCCTTTGGTTTGCAATTGAAATCATTTGGCTCAGATCCAGGTAAAATTTGAATGAAGCTAAAGACTTAAAGCTTTTACACCACTAGTCATTTTAAACTTTGGTTGATCGATTCTAATTTTATGAGGCCTTTCTCATAAATAGGATGTAGCATTAACATTTCCATGATTTAATCCCAATTAAGGATGAAAGGATGCATTAAAATAATAGTGTAAATTCTGCTGTTTGAATGTGGTAACAAATCACTTAGAAGGGCAGACAACTTTATAACACAAAACAACTACTTAGTAGCTGAATTTTTAAAAATACAAACTCTTCATTTGATTTAGGGATACTGTGTGAAATGTATGAAGTTGCAAACTGTTCAAAATTGAGCATGTGTGTCAAAGATCCTGGAAGAAGTATTATTTATGGATTTCAAAGTCAATTATACAAAAGTCAAGGGTCTTTAAGACTTTATGAAAACCATGGTACTTGTTATATAGTGCCAGAGCATTGGTACTGGGTGGGCATGGTGTGGTACTATAACCCTGTATTATTTTAATCTTATTAACCATTATGAAATAACTAATAAAAATTCAAGAGTTTATATATTATTTAGTAAAAATGGGCTAGGCTAGTCAGGGTCAGATCCAGTGAAAGCTGGATAGCTCAGCCTGTTAGAGAACTGAACTTGTATCTCTGAGACTATCATCTAGTTTATTGCAAAGCTGATCAGTACCCTGGTTTCTCTCTCTCTACTCACTCATTCTCTTTCTTTCCCTCATAAACAAATAAAAATAAAATAAAAAAATTAAAAAGCATACAAAAGCATGTTACTGGGAGGGAAATAAATGTAGCTTGATAATTCAGAGTGCAAACTCAGCAGCTAGAGTATTTAGGATTAAAAATTATTCTACCTCAAATTTATGTGAACTGAGATAAATAGTCTCATTTCACTATCCTTGTCTCATTTGTAAAAGGAGAAGTAGTAGTAGAGTTTATAAGGAAGTTGTATTAAACAATACAAAGAAAATACTTAGGGCAGTGCTGAGTATATGGTAAGCATACAATAAGAGCTAGCTTATTATAAATAATAAATGTCATTACCATTTATGCATTTTTAAAAAACATTTTATTTATAAAATAGAAATGTTGTCAAGACTATAGGATAAGGGGTACATTTCTACACAATGCATTTATTCATTCCTGGCTCACTTATTTCAACTACTAATTGTTCTTTTCCTTAAGTTAAATTTAATAAATTACTGTTCTACACATAATACCTGATTATATATACATATGTGTGTCCAAATAAGCTTGTGTGTAAATGTATATGTACATACATAAATTCTACAAGAAGAGCAAGAAAACATGTACCTGTATGTATTCTTCAATATGTCACCTATCATGCATAATCAAGATTATTTTTTTTGCTAATTAATGTGTTGACATAGTCAAGCCTTGTAGTTCTCCTGTGGAAACTCTGAACATAATAGTCATATTAAACACTAAAAAATAAATTTTATTTCCATGAGATTTAATAAGTGAGTCACTTTTTCATCTTTGAATTTTCAAAATATTGACATAAATAATTAGTGAATATTTAAAAATGTAAACAGATAAGGAAAATTTCCAGGCAAAATTACTAAAATACATGCTGGCAATGTCATAAGCTTCCTGCTATTCAGGAAATCCACATATATCATAGTGTCTTGTTTATTTTCTTTACTTGATAGACTTTACATAGGAAGCATTAAGTAGGTGCTTATTAAAAATTATTTAAAGCTCACATGGATAACAACTTTTCTACTATGAAAAGTGTTTCAAGTAATTTAATACTTTCTGCTTTAGAAATAATAATTATGAATGATTCTCAGACCCAATTTCTAACATTTCCATTAGATTCTATTACATCTCACTGGAGTTGCAGGAAATTAGGCCTGTGAAAGAATTTCAAGATTGTCCCTGCGTCCTTTTCTGTTAAAATACATACACTGATATTTGCAGCATCTAACCTTTACTAAAAGTGTTCATCTTGCAGTAATTTTGACACAGAACACTTTGTGTAGTTGCCCACTGTCCAGTATTTTAGTGGATGATGTATATTTTGTAGTTAATGGAGTTGAATAGATCTTTACATTACACAGCTCAGTGAATGTGTACTCCATTTTCTTCTGTGCTTCTGTTATTAAATTTTATTTAAAGAAAGCAGTTTTGTATAGTAAAGATAAACTCATGACTTTGAGGAAGTGGCAGCATCTTTAGAAAAATAATCAGAGCCAACTAGGAAGGTATGATTAAAATAATTATTTTTCATGCTAATATAAATATTGGGATAAATTCCTTGCTAATTTAGTCATTTATATATTTAGTCTTTTACTTTTAAAATTTCCTCTTAATAGTTATTAAATAATATTATTAAAATAATACTTATTATAATTATTTGCCACCAGGATTATTGCTAGGACTTGGTACCTGCACAAGGACCCCTGGTGTTCCTGGTGGCTGCTTTTCTTTTCTCTTCTTTTTCTTTCTTTTATTTTCTGTCCTTTTCTATTTTATTTTCTAGAGACAGAAATAGGGAGAAAAGAAGAGAGTAGGAGAGAAAAAAGAGACTTGAAACACTGCTTAATTACTTGTAAAACTTCCTTTGTGGGTGGGGGCTGTTAGGCCTGAATCCTGGTCCTCACACAAGATAATTTGTTAACTACTAGATGTGCTACCACTAGCCCTGATTACTTAGTCATTTCTTCATTAGAAATGCTGTATGAAGTGAGATTTCAGTTCAGTTGTGCACACTGTGAGACATTTCTGAATCACTGACTAAGACTAGACAGAACTTTAACATATAAAGAAGTTAAAGATTCCCCCAGCAGTCATTATTAGAAGTTGAGCCTATGTTTTGTCAACTTTAACATTATCACACTTGAAACTTCTCATTAGAAATGTCATAGTTGGGAGTCGGGAGGTAGCACAGCGGGTTAAGCACATGTGGCACAAAGCACAAGGACCAGCGTAAGAATCCCGGTTCCAGCCCCCGGCTCCCCACCTGCAGGGGAGTCGCTTCACAGATGGCGAAGCAGATCTGCAGGTATCTATCTTTCTCTCCCCCTCTCTGTTTTCCCCTCCCCTCTCCATTTCTCTCTGTCCTATCCAACAACTACGACATCAATAATAACTACAACAATAAAAAAACAAGAACAAAAGAGAATAAATAAATATATATAAAAGAAATGTCATAGTTTTCCCTTACATTTGAAATATCTTTTATCAAGACAGTTTAAGAATTTTGAATAATCTCCATATTAACATCCACCAAACTAATGGTATGATTGCTTTACATGGTTATTGCTTCAAATATAACATAATAATTTTATATATAATAATTCCTTCAAGAAGCAGAAAGGATGTGCTATCATTGCTTCACAAATAATACAACTAAGTTTAAACACATGAATTTTGATAAAAGACTAAATTACTTAATAAAAGATACTTGAGGTGCATGATATTGGAATTATAACTTAATATTTGTCCCAGACATGAAAGAGAAGTATAATTTCATTGGAAGCTACATTGCAAAAGAAGATTCAATTGTTGCTGAAAACCCATGGAAATGAGTAGTGGCATGCCCAGTAGAGGATACATATTCCATGGGTAAAAATCCAGTCTTAAATCCCTGGTCACAATCTGCACAGGACATGGTTCATGAGTGGTGGAACAGTACTGCAAATCTCTCTCTCACTCTTCTTCCTTTTCTAACTCTCTTATTTCTATCTTTTTCCTATCCAGAGAAAATTTAAAAAAAAAGGAAGTGAAAGTGATGAAGAGCAAAAAGGGGAAGAAAAAAGAAAGGCCACTGGGAATAGTAGACGTTTTGCAGGCATTGAACTCTAGAGATAAACCCTGGCAGGGGAAAAAAAAAGGAAAGAAAGAAAAGAAAAAGAGGAAGAAAAAGGAGAGGAAAACAAGTTCATGACTCAGATTCAAAATTTTACCTGCTCTTGTAAATAAAGTTTTATTGGAAAATAGCTAAAAATCTATTTTGTGTGTGTGTGTGTGTGTGTGTGTGTGTGTACAGTACAATGGTGATGGTATAGCTGATAAAGCTTAAAAATTATTGTTTACCCTATTACATAAGAATTCCTTCATTTCATTTTTCTTCCTTTCTTTTCCTTCTTTCCTCATTCTCCTCCTCCTCCCTCTCCCCCCCCTCCTTCTTACCAGATCATTTAGCAATTCTGATCATTACTGATGCCTGTGACCAAACTTGTGACCTCTCCTATACAAGGTCTATGCAGTGTCATTGTATATCTCCCCATAAGACACACAAAGTTGTTAACCCTTGTTCTAAGCCAGAGATAACTTATACTATAACCTATAAGAAAAATATTGGGAGCAGAACATAGAGACCACGAAGAAACTTGGAACATCAATTAATCAAATGAGTATATGTTAAAAGGGATTATCCACAATAGTTTTTGAGTGGCCAGCCATTTAGCAGTACTATAAGTCAGGGATAGAAAGGGAAAATATAACTGGGGAAGAAAAACCAAAACCTGAGGGCAGGGTGGTACACACCGGATTAAGTGCACATAGAACAAAGTACAGGAACCCTGATCTGCAAGGAGGTCACTTCACAAACAGTGAAGAGGGGAAGCAGGTCTGTGGGTGTTTATCTTTCTCTCCTCCTCCCTCTGTCTGTCTCTCTTTCTCTCCTGTCCAATAAAATGGGGAAAAGATGGCAGTTAGTGGACTTGTAGTGCAGTCACCAATCCCCAGCTTCCCTCTGTCAGAGATTTAGAAAATCTATTTTGGATTTTTCATAAGTATAGTGAATCTAATTGGCATTAATCTATGGATGGGCCTCTGAATAAGGTATTTTAATGATCTTCTAAGTACAGGTATTCAATGATGATTGTAACATGTTCCAGGAAAAAGACAGAATAGTTAATCAAAAGTCCTTATCAAGTATCTTTATGTCTTTGTTTCCTGAGATAACCGCACTTTCCATTTTAGATCAGAAAAAGTTCCATGAAAAGAAGAGTCAGAAACAGAATGCTTTACAGACGTGTGGTGGAGGTCATGCACTTCAAAGATGCAATAGTCCAATACTGAAACACTCATGGAAAAGTGAGAAAAAGTGACTTAACATACAAGGTATGCTTATAGTTTTTCTGAACTAGATCTTAATTTTTGTGACAGAGCTGAAAGGAAAATGAACGGTAAACAGATTGGACAACTGATAACTAGGAAATGAATTCATATTCATTCACGCTTACACGAAAAAAACTATTAAACATCTACCCTATTCATGGTGATTATTTAACATTATGGTTAAATAAAAACTTATTCACTGAGTAGTCACAGAATTTAAAGGAGAGGACAGGTATCTACATGAATAATTATATCACAATAGCCTTCATTAGGGCTGGAATTTAAGAATGGACTGAACATGAAGGCAGGAAAAAACACATTATCCTAACCGGTATGTGTAACTAAAACTGTCTGGATGCAAGACACCATGTCCAAATGGCAGGATATAGAAATTATCAGTGTAGTGTAGCCAGTGGGAGACAGAGCATTTTAGAAATGCATGCAACATAGTTCACTGAAGAATGCTCAGTCAAGAGATTCAACTTTAATTAGTGAAACGGTAATATTAGAACCACTGAAATCAAAGAAGGACTCATGCATAATTGTTTGGAACCGAAAATTAGGGTCTCTGGTTTCTCTTCTGTTCTTCAAACCAGAGTTTAGCATTAAATTATTTTTCCTTCACTGACTTATATCAGATAAAAATTCTCTATCCCTTTTGATGGGAGCAGCTAAATCAGCATCTAAGAGGGTTGAACTTTTGTGGCATCTTTACACCAGTTTAAACTGTGGGGACATAGTGGCTAGGGTCAAATTCACACTGTCAGACATGAATTATGGATATGCAAAAGAACTCATCATTATATCTTAATATATTATATATATTAAGATACATATAATCTTATATTAATATATTATGTAATATATAAGACTTCTAAATTTTATTAGTGATTTAACATTGTTTTACAGAATTACTAGCTCTCAGGAGTATTTTCATATCCTACATTTGGTGCATGCAAGTCACCACATCGCCTACCAATATTCTATGCACTTCTCCAACCCAGTACCCCTAAAATGCTTTTTAAAAATTTCCTATTGGGTAGAGACAGAGATAAATTGAGAGGGTAGAGGAGATAAAGAGGAAGAGAGACAGAGACAGATAAACACCTGTAGCTCGGCTTCACTACCTATGAAGCTATCCCACTGCAGGTAGGGACCAGCGGATTGAACCTTTGTCCCTGCACACTGTGATGTGAGCACTTATCCAGGTGTTCCACCACCTACATTCCCCCCCCCCTTTATTGTTAATGCTGAGGCTCAGGGTTGACCCAAGAATCTACTGCTCCCTGTGGTTATATTATTATTATTATTATTATTATTATTATTATTATTATTATTATTATTATTATTTTGATAGGACAGAGAATTTGAGATGGAAGGGGGAAAAAGGATGAGAGAAACAGACACCTTCAGGCCTGCTTCACTGCTCTGAAAAGTCCCCTCTGCATCAGGAGAGAGGGAAACCAAGTCCTTGAGCATGATCACATATGTGCTTCACAAGGTGCACAACAGCCTGGCTCCAAGGACCATTTAAAAGTACCTATTTGGTACTTTTTTCTGTAGAAGAATAAATTTGGATGAGATAGACAGGAAAGCCTTTTTGTGCTGCAAACATATCATTAAACAATTTTTTAATTGCTATATTTTGGTCATCTCTGAGGCTTCACTACTCTGCAATGTCTTTTTCAGATAGAGAGAGAGAGACAGAGACATAGAGACAGAAAGAGAAAGAATGAAAGAGACCACATTGCCGTAGCTTCCTCCAATGTTGTGGGAGCTGGGCCCAAACCACCATGGCAAAACAGTGCAGTGAACAGTTTTGCAGGCCTGCAAATATATGCTTTTCTATAGTGTTTTTTAACAAATAAATCTTCGCTGAACTTAACTGTGGCTTAAGGGACTGCTTCCCCTATCATAGTCTCCTATACCAGAGGAGTAATAACTGTGTTCATAAAAATAGGTAGGACTGATTTCATTAATTAATTTCACTTACACTACCTTTATGTACAATAATATTTGATAATGATAGTTGTGACAATGATTAAGGAGGCTCTAATATCTAAAACAATTTGGAAACTCTTCCTCTCTCTATTTCCTGAAATTACTACATTTTCCTAGCTTTCCTTAATGGAGTATGGTAAAGTACTAAGGAAATAGTGTTATCTGAAATGTGGTATCTCTAAAAGAAATATGATTTGACTGTCCCCTAATGATCATTAATTTAGATCAATTTCTTTTGGTAGTGATGTTGGAGCTAACTTTTAGGCATAAAATAAATGTCTAATCAATACAGTTAATAATTGGCTGAAATTTCATTTTAGAGGACTAGAAAACCCCACAATATCTGACTTCTACTTCAGACCCTTCAGTAAATTAGATCTCTAATATTATTGTTATTGTACATTCACTTAGGAAATAAAAAATGTTCAGAACACTGCACAATTCCTAGATATTATACATGGAGACATCACAGGCATCTTTATTTACATAGAATAAACTGAGGCAAGGAGTAGAAGAGAATAGGACATAAGGTCACCTTTAAATTAACAGGGCTCAATTTATCATTTCATTTGTTGAACTCAAATGAACCCGATTAAAAAAATGTAATGTACTGAAAATATTTCACAAATTTAATTTTCCCTCATCAGCAGAGAGAGCATTTATAAACTGAATAACTTGCATTTCTAAGTAGATGAAGATGAATTAGTATAAAAAAAAGAAAGAAAGAAAGAAAAAGCCAAGCTGCTAAAATGCACACTATATATTCATTTTCACAATGTCTTAACGAAATGAACATTTTAAATGTACCTTTTGTCTTTGACTGGGAAAAAGAGGAAGACAAGGAAATTAATATTTTTGTAATATAGATGTCATCTTATATTTCATGCCTGACTCATTTGAAAATGTAGATTAATTTGCAAACAATTCAGAAAGCTGAACTATTGAATTGGGTCCTCTCAGTTTTAGGATTTGTCATCTTTTAAAGTTGACACCCAGCAAGAGCTTGTCAATTACAAAGAAGTGAAATGAAGTGAAAATAAGTCTCATCTTCATCTTCTTGTTATATGCTTGGTTGGTTATAGAGAGACACCATTTACAAGCTCAAAATAATTATTCAGAAAGTTACTGCTTCACTTTGAAACCAAAATCTAGAGAGAAGTGCCAGACTCTGATGGTTATATTAATTCAGTAGGTGGGGAGCTTTGGTGGAGAGTAGGCAATGCTATATGGCTGCTAAGGGTCAACAGTTCCACTGTCTTTCCACTTCTCTCATTGGCAATGAATAGAGATGGCTTCAGGCTATTGCTTTATAAACAAACAGCCTTACTTGGCATACTGCTCTATTATTGTTCAATGAAAGTGAGAATTGGGAGAAGTAATTATAATGTTATTTACACATTTTATCAACATGTGAATTGAAGCACTCATGACAATTCCACTCCCTCCTTGACCTTGCCTTTTAATTGCTTTGTATTCCACCCATCAGCACAAGAGCAGCAAGCTAGTGAGCTTTAAACAAAAAAGAGTTATTTACTCCAAACACATAGAGAAATTTAGAAAGGGTTGACTTGGTGAAAAGTGTGGCTGTATCTCTGGGAACTGATATCAAGATCTGCCTAATGGACAGGAACACTTGCCCTCGGAAATGGAACATTACTTAGCAAATACAATACTCCCGTGTGTACATTCTTTTTTAAAAAAAAATTATTTATAAATTGGAAACACTGACAAAACCATAGGATAAATGGGCTACAATTTCACATAATTCCCACCACCGAACTCCATATCCCATCGCCTTTCCTGATAGCTTTCCTATTCTTTAACTCTCTGGGGTATGGACCCTGGGTCATTACAGGATGCAGAAGGCAGAAGGTCTGGCTTCTGTAGTTGCTTCCCTGCTGAACATGGGCATTGACAGGCTGATCCATATTCCCAGCCTGTCTCTCTCTTTCCCTTGTAGGGCAGGGGTCTTGGAAGGGTGGGTTCCAGGACACATTGGTGGGTTTGTCTCTCCAGGGAAGTTCAGAGGGCATCATGGTATCATCTGGAACCCAGTGGCTGAAAAAAAGAGTTACCATATAAAGCCATATAAATTATTAACTAATCATGAACCTAAGGGCTGGAATATTGCAGATTAAGACTTGGGGTCTCCATTTTAGAAAAAGATAGTAGGTCTATTTTAGGTATATTCCAAAGGGCCAATGACTTTATTAGATTTTTCCTGAGCCTAAGATCTGATATGCAGGTGGATCTGAGTTACTGTCTGGGGAGATGACGTCATGGCTGGAAAAAGGGCTAGAAAGCTGTTTCAGGGAAGAGAGTAACTTCCAAATATGGGAAAGGTGTATAAATATTGTTGACTGTAAACCCCATGGATTTGATCTGATCTGGGGCCCATATTCAGCTTAGGAGCCTATGTGACCTCTGCATCCCTGTGAATCTGAGCTCACATTCTGTGGTCATGAGTAGGAACGTTCCAAGCTGCCCCAATTATAGGACCCATCTTCCTCAGGTGTAACATAGAGTATGTTGTCCAGCCTCCCTTCAGAGAATGGAATATTCTCTACCATTGTTGATCCAAGTTGAGGGCAAGGCCCTATGAGGGTCCACCAAGGGGTCCATTATGTTTCTCCTGATGTGTATGACCAGTGACAGTGGAGATAGGCATCTATTTGAGGTCTAGGCCCATCAAGCCTGTCTGGGAATCCCAGGACTCCCCAACTAAGGCCCCAGCTGATGGGGGCGGTCTGATAGTGACTAAAGTATGCCAGTCTCTTGCCTTTATTCAGCTTTTGTAGTCCTTACTTTGTCTAACAAGGTTAGCTTTGGAGTGACTGTGGGAAGTGTACATGAGGAGGGTATCTAGGTCTAAATAGAAACTATTTCATTAAGTACTTTATGGTGTCTCTTAAGGTCTTTCTACTTGCTTCATTTATTGACTCACTGCAAACTATTGTGCACTTTTGCTTTCAGGTATATATTTTGTCCTAATTTATGATATTATGTCCTATACATGTGCCCTATCTCATGGGACCTGGTCAATATCTAGGATTTGGGGCTTTGTTAGAAGTAAACCATTTGAAATGGAGTTATGGAGTCCTATGAGAAAGGAAAGGTCTCGCTCAAGTAATGAGGCTGAAGGGCTAACATTCCATGCCTGACATCTCTGGATACAATCTGAAGTGAAGCATGCTGAGGTGGTGCCACTTGCAGTGATCAGGCTGGGATCAGCAGATGCAGTATCATTTGGTATGAACTGAGAGAAGCTTGCTGGACAGTGAGCTCCACCCTATACAGGCTTTATAGACGAAGTGGGAGGTTCCTGCTGTCTTAGGGTTTAAAAAGGCAACAGATAGTTATTGCTATAATCAAATTATTTTGCAACTGGGTTAACTTTGAAAATCCCATTGTAGGATTTGCTGTATCATACATGACCTCACCATAATTTACATACTTTGACTTTATTTATATATTGCTGTATCTTAAAAAGTAACAAAACTGGTTGCTTCTGTTTCCCCTGGTCTAAGCTTTTAGGAGAGTCAACATTTCAAAGTACAATCATTATTAGAAATGTATTAACAATTTAAGCCCACTGCTAAAATTCAGTCTGATTACCAATTTGAAGTCTTAAGTGCTTAGACTGAAGGAATATATACTCAGTCTATAGTTTGTATATTAAAAAAATTTGAGACATTCAAATTTTCCCCTCTCATATTAATTAAATAGTGATTTATGAGACTACATGTTAATAGGAATGTACATCAACACCATTCCCACCATCAAAAGACTGTATCCTTTCGTCCCTGCCCCCCACCCCCTGCCAGTGAAGCTGAACATCTGCTCCCACCCTCCACCCAGAGATTTTTATATTGGTGCCCTACTTCCAACTCAGTCAGATCCTGCTTTTAGTTTCCCTTTCTGTTCTTCTTTCTCAGCTTCTGTTTATGTGTGGGATCATCCCATACTCATTTTTGTCTTTCTGACTTAGCTCACTTAACATAATTCCTTCCAGCTCTATCTAAGATGGGTGAGAGAAGGTGGGTTCATTGTTTCTAATAGCTGCATACTGTGTGTTCATTCCTATCTTTGCTTTGCCTGGAGCTACTAAACAGACTTTGACTTCCTGCCTCTTAGGTGGGTAGAACTAAAATATCATTTGAAGTTGGTGAACACCTAGAAGCATGCTCTTGTGGCAATTCCATTATTCCTGCATGCTCTTTGGATCACCTGATAACCATGCCCTAATGCCCCAACAAGAAACTAGATTGGGGGGGCAGGAGGTGGCACACCTGGCTAAGTGCACACATTACCGTGCACTGGGAACCAGGTTCAAGCCCCTGGTCCCCACCTGCAGGGGAAAGTTCATGAGTGGTGAAGCAGGGCTGTTAAGTGTCTCATTTCTTCTTTATCTCCCCTTCCATTTTTTCTCTGTCCTATCAAACAATAAATAAATAAACATATTTTTTTAAAGAAGCTAGATGGAGGTGGGACACTTACATGCTATTAATAGGCTGAGCATCCTACAATGTGCAAGAACCTTAGTTTGAGCCCCTTATCCCCACCTGCCTTGCATCGGGAAAGCTAAGTGATTTTTTTTCAAATGTTTCAACATCTGTACCTTAAAAAATAGCATATGCTATTTGGTATTACTTCATTCATCGAATTTGGCAAAATCAGTATTATAGAAATTAAATTCTTCTTTCTTCCATTCTCCTTTCTTTCTTTCTTTCTTTCTTTCTTTCTTTCTTTCTTTCTTTCTTTCTTTCTTTTTCTCATTCCATTAGTATTATCATTGGAGCTCAGTGCTTGCTTGACTCCACCATTTCAGGGTACTGTACCTCTTTTTCTCCCTTCCCCTCCCCTTCCCTCCCCTCCCCTCCCCTCCTCTCCTCTTCTCTCCTCTCCTCTTCCATTCTGTTCTCTCTTTTTTATCTCCTCCCATCTACTACCCTCTCCTCTCCTCTCCTCCTTTCCCTCCCCTACTTTACCTTTCCTCCCTTCCTCTCTCCTACCCTTCCTTCCTTCCTTCCTTCCTTCCATTTTTTAAATAATGAGTGAGAGACACAGACAGAAAGAGACACCTGCAGCAGTACTCCACCACTCATGAGCTTCCTCCCTGTTGGTGAACGGGGCCTTGAACCTGGGTCTTTAGCATGATAATATGTGCACTAAACCAGATTTACTACTGCTTGGATATTATTTATTTATTTATTTATTTATTTATTTATTTATTTATTATTTTTACCAGAGCACTGCTTAGATCTGACTCAGGATAGTGTGGGCGTTTGAATCTGGACTTTAGAACCTCAGGCATGAAAGTTTTTTTTTTTTTTTTTTTACCATAACACTGCTCAGCTCTGGCTTATTGTGGTGCAGGGGATTGAACCTGGGACTTTGGAGCCTCAGGCATGAGAGTCTGTTTGCATAACCATTATGCTATCTACTCCTGCCCATGAAAGTATTTTTTGCATAGCCTTTATGCTATCTGCCTCACCCTAACTTTCCTTGTCTTTTTGACAATAGCCATTCTAACTGTTATGGTTATAATTTCTTTAGATGCTATTTTTGTAATAATGTACTTTTAATTTAACTGTTTGTATATACCTCTAATACATATACATATATATATACACACAGATGCATGATTTGAGAAGGGATGTTTTAGCAACTAAAATGATTTATATCATAACCTCCATGTGGTAGGTACATAAAAATGCATGCACAGATATCAGGCAGTGACATTCTATTCATTAACAGACTAGATGAAAATGGTTAGGTATATCACCGACCTCAAGATTGCAGAACATTTGGAGTCAGGTGGTGATGCACTGGTAGAGTTCACATATTACTCTGTGAGAGGATGCTGGCACTTACGTGGGTTGATTACCAGCAAGGAAGGCAAATGACTGGTTCTCCCTCGCTCATTCAAGAGACGACATGATACAGACAAGAGACACTGGGGAAAATTGGGACACTCTCGTTTATTGGACGGTGGGCTTGGGTTTAAATAGAGGTACAGACAAAGAACACTTTTCAAATATGTCAGAAATTACAGGTTTCTTAAAGGTCAGCTTGCCCCTATGGGAGGGGCCTGGTATGACAGGAATTGATAAGATACATAAAGGTCAAGACAATTATTCTCCATGATGCAAGCAACTTAATTATCCAAAGGTATTTGAGAGAAACATAGGGGTTAAACCAGCATGGTAAATATCAAAGCCATAAGGAAATAAAGTTTGGAGTTTCACTGACTGATGTCAGAGAGGTGTTTGATAGAGTATACTTTCTCTAGTGATCAAAAGTGAGGTGACTGTGTGAACTCTGGGTGACTATGTGAACTTTGAATGAACCTTAAGGCAGGCAGGCAGCCATGTGGCCTGCAGTTAATGAGGAGAGGCAGTGAGGTTTCTGTGGGCTTGAGAGTCTGCAAAGGGATAACTGAGTCTGAGAGACTGTTTTTCCCCTTTGCTCATCTTGGTGAGACAGATTAACAAGGGGGTGTCTTTCCCAGACCTCCATCCAAGGATAGGGGGAGTTTTCCCTAAGCTATATCAAGCTTACATATAGCCCCACAAGAGGACATAGGTTCAAGACCCCAGACCCCACCTGAAGGGGTGGGGGGGGCTTCACAAGTGGTGGAACTGTGCTATAAATGCTGCTCTGTCTCAATCTTCCTCTCCCCTCACTCCCTCTATCAAATGATAAAATGAAATTTAAAACAGTGCAGGGAAATTGAAGACCCTAGATTGCTATGATAATTTAAGGTCATTAGGGGCTTATTCTTGCTAAATATTAAATTACACTGGTGTACTCAGCACGTTAATTCTTTACTTCATGCCAACCAAAATGTAGAATTCACTACTTTTCCCACTTAAGACTTTATAAACTAAAAGTTTAAAAGAGCCTTTATGAATGTTTAGAAGTTTTATATTGCAGCACGATTCAGCATTAAATAGTAGATGTCTCTGACACAGCAAGACATTAAATTGCTATTATATCATTCTCTGGTATGCAAGAAGCATCTGTCTTTCAAGATTTTCTATTTTTGTTAAAGTTCTGTCCCTTTCATAGAGCAGTTGGGTTACTAGATGAATAAATAGATAAATAAATAAATAAATAAATATCGCCATTAGGGTTATAACTGGGGCTTGAGGCCTATAGGACAAATATGCTGCTCTACTTCTGGTGGCCATTTTTGTCTCCTTTTACTTAATAGCACAGAGAGAAATTGGGAGGGGCTGACTTAGAGAAGGAGAGAGAAAGACACCTGATGCAGTGGTTCACCACATTGAAGCTTTCCCCTTGAAGGTAGGAGTTGGGGGCTAAGACCCAGGTACATGCATATGATATCATGTGTGTTTTATCACATGCACCCACCCCCAAAATTTTCCTTTTTTTTTTTAATAGAGAGATAGTCATCACTATAGTGTATAGTACCTCTCATGTGGTGCTGGGACTTGAACCTGGACCATATACATGGCAAGACATAGGACCTAACCAATGAGATATCTTTATATTTTCTCACTGAATACAATATTAAAATTTTTCCCAAGTACCAATATTAATTTCTGAAGTTCTGCTTCCTAATTCCACTTGTAAGGCCTTAAGTATAGATTTTTTAAAAAAAATTTTAAAAATATTTATTTATTTATTCCTTTTTGTTGCCCTTGTCATCGTTGTTGGATAGGACAAAGAGAAATGGAGAGAAAAGGGGAAGACAGAAGGGGGAGAGAAAGATAAACAGCTTCAGACCTGCTTCACTGCCTGTGAAGCGACTCTCCTGCAGGTGGGGAGAAGGGCTTGAACAGGGATCCTTATGCCAATCCTTGTACTTCATGCCACCTGTGCTTAACCTGCTGCGCTACCTCCTGACTCCCAAGTATAGATATTTTGAGGTCTTCACTAATTTGGCATAGTTTATTAGAGAAAAGAGAAGATCTAGCACAAAAGTAACTTCTCTATCATGCTAACACAATTCACTTTTTTCTTTAGGTTTAAATCACAGAACTACTGTAATTTAGAATTATGGAATTATTCACCAATAGTGTCTTTGATGTTACTTAGATGGATGTTTGATTTGTTTTTAAACTTTCTTTGGACAGCACGATGGAGGGAGGGTAAGGAGATGGTGCACTTTGTAGAGCACACATGCTACAACCTGCAAGGACACAATTTAGCATCCCCAGTCCCTACAGTGGGGAAAACTTCACAACTGCTGAAGCTATGCAGCTAGCATCCCTTTTTTTTCCTCTCTTTTTCTATCTTCCCTTTCCTCCTGGATTTCTTTCTGTTTCTATTCAACAAATAAATAAATAAAATTAAAGCCAAACTTTCTGGGAAAAAGTTAGCTAAAACAATAAAACTCTGAGAAAAATAAGCAGTAAATACTCATGATCTTAGCTAAATATTTCTAATATAATCACCATAAAAAAGTAAATAAAAAGAGGTTTTCATTACAGTGAAAAATTTTGACTATCCAAAACTACTATAACATTGAAAAATATGTCAGACTGAAGAGGAAAGATTTTAATTATGTGTACAATAAGGAACTTATGCCAAGAACGCATAGAGACTCTCACAACACAAAATGATAAGAAACCTTTATCTGGGGGGGCAAGGTACACTTTGTAGAGACATTTGTTATAATATACAAGGACTCAGGTTCAAGTTCCCAGTACACAACTGTAGGGGGAAAGCTTCATGTGCAGTTAAGTAGTACTACAGGCATCTCCCTTTCTCTCTACCTTCCTTTTCCCTTTCAGTTGCTCTTTGTCTCTATCCTAAATAAATTAATTTAATTAACATGAGCAAAATATTTGGCTAGACATTTAACTAAAGATATAAGTTTAAAGATCAATTGACTACAAAAGCTGGATAAGGGCAAGAGGCCAACACACTTTAATGATGGTCCTTTTGGTCACTACTAGGCCACCCCGTCATCCAAGGCCCTAGCCAGGGAAATCTGGGATTTCCACATAGATATGATAGGCCTAGACCTATAATAGATCCCTCTCTCTTCTACTTTCTGTCTATAAGTGGGATCATCCCATATTTATCCTTCTCTATTTGTTATTATTTTTGTAGTCATTCTTGTGAAAGTGAAATGACATATCTCTGTAGTTTTGTCTTTAAATTGAAGTTAATGATTTTGTTTTTCATGTTATTAATTGATCTTTATTTTTTATTAGTGATTAAATAATGATTGACAAGATTGTGGGAGAAAAGGGGTACAAATCTCCATACAATTTATACCACCAGAGTTCCATATCCTCTCCCCTCCATTGGAAAGATTCCTATTTTTTACCCCTCTGGGAGTATGGACTTTATAAGGTGCAGAAAGTAGGAGGTCTGGTTTCTGTAATTGCTTCTCAGCTGAACAAGGGATTGACAAGTCAGTCTATACCCCCAGCCTGTCTTCATCTTTCCTTGTAGGGTAGGCCTCTGGGGAGGTGGAGTTCCAGGACACATTGGTGAGATAGTCTGCCCAGGTATGTCAGATTGGCATCATGGTAGCATCTGCAACTTGGTGGCTAAAATGCATTGAGATATAAAACAAAACAAATTGTTTAATACCCAGGTACTTAAATGTAAGAGTATAGCAGATAAGATTTGGGGCCTTCATGTTAGAAGACATTAGGAAGTCTATTTTAGGTAGTAAATTAAATAAAGTAATAAAAGATAGGCAAGGCCATTACATAATGATTAGAGGATCAATCAACCAAGAAGACTTAATTATTAACTTCTATGCACCCAATGAGGGACTATCTAAATACATCAAACACCTACTGAAAGAACTACAAAAATGCATCATTAGCAATACAATAATAGTGGGACACTTCAACATCCCACTCTCACACTTAGACAGATCAACTAAGCAGAGAATCAACAAAGAAGCAAGAGAATTAAATGAAGACATAGACAGATTAGACTTCCTGGACATTTTGGAAAGTAGCAAGTCAAGCTCTCACTGCAAACAAACTCTCATACCTGAGTCTCCAAAGTCCCAGCTTCAATCCCCCACACCACCATAAACCAGAACTGGGCAGTATTCTGGTGTTTCTCTTTCTCTCATTTCTCTCTCTTTCTGTCTCTCTCTCTCCCTCTCTCTCTCAAAAATAAAATAAAATAATTAAAATAAATAAATATTCAGACCAAACACTGTGATATCACTTTTATGTGTTATACAGATAAGTCAATAGATGGATTAAATAGAAGAAATAAAATTTTAGATTATAAAACAATTTAATGATTACCAGAAAGAAAGTAGAGGAGAAGGTGGATAAATCAGGCAAAAGGGAGAAATATATGGTGAAATACAGGCTTGGGCTTTGAGTGGTGATCTCAATGATTCATAGCTAAACTAATATAATAATTCATAGCTAAACTAATATAATAATGTAGTGTTACTTTAACACAACAGTAGTGGACATCAAACCATGGTTCTTTGAAAAGACTGATATAATTGATAATCTTATCACACTGACCAAGAAAAAAGAGATGAAACAAATTAACAATCTCAGAAATGAGAGTTGCTATTACTAAAGATTCTACAGACATCAAAAGGGAAATTAGAAAGTGCTATACGTATCTCATGTCTATAAATTTGAAAATGTAAATGGACTTTTCAGTTAATTAATTATTTAATCAATTAATTTTTGGATTGAGACAAATTGAGAGGGATGGGGAAGATAGACACAAACAGCAGCACTGTTTCACCATTGCTGATGCTTTCCCACTGCAGGTATACAGTAATGTGTCTATACTCAATCAAATGTGGTACTACCTGCCCCCTGAACTGGACATATTTTTAACATACTCTTACTATTGCTCACTCCAAAAAAAAAAAAAACCCCAAACCAAAACAAAACAAACAACAATAACAACAAAACTCAAAAGTCATATTGAAAGCAAGAGTTCTCAACATTGGCTGTATTGGCATTAGGGATCAACTAATATTTTTGTAGTGGGGCTTCAGTAGACTAGGAACCAACAGGTAAGAGTTCACCCTACACCATACCTAAACAACAATAGGAGGACACAAATTATAAAAGACATCACAAATAATGAAAATCAAAACAAACAAAAACTACTACAGCAATGAATTGGTACAGGAGCCCAGAAAAAAAAATCTCAGCAAGCCAGAGAAACTAAGAAAGAGGAAAGTATCCAAATATTAATTAATGCATTAATCACAGGAGTGTGGAAAGCTTTTGAGGAAAATACTATCAGAAACAGGGATAAAACAAATTACCTTGGCAGAAAATACAAACTATCTCAAGGTAATCAGAGAACTGAAAGCTGAAATAGCTTAGCTAAGATGCCAACTAGTAGAAAAAGATAATGCTCTAATGGAACAAGGTAAAAAAATAAATGAATTGAAGAATAAGCTGAGCAGAATAACAGATGCAGAAAACAGAACTAATGAAATCAAAGATGAATTAAAGAAAACTAGAAAGAAGTAAGAGAGCTAAAAACAGAGATATAGAGATACTGAGAACAACAACAGAGACATATGGAATGACCTAAAAGGTAATTATATATGCATTATTGGTTTATTGGAGGAAGAGAGAAGGGGAAGAAAGCAACTTAAAGGAGATAAGAGAAGAAAACTCCTCAAACTTAAATAGAAAGAATATTAGGATTCAAGAAGTCCAGAAGGCCTGAAACAGAATCATCCCTTACCTTGACACTAACACAGGTCATAGTTACAATGGAGAGAAGTAAAGATAAAGAAAGGATCCTGAAGGCTGCAAGAAAAAAAACCAAAAACTAAACGTCACATATGGAAGAAAACCTATAAGACTACTAGCAGATTTCTCCCCACAACTCTAAAATCCAGAATAAAATGGCAAGTACTCAATGAAAAAGGATTTCAACCAAGTATGATATATCTAGCTAGTTTGTCATTCAGACTACATGGAAGGATAAAGATCTTCTCAGACAAGTAATAGCTAAAGGTGTCAACTATTACCAAGCATGCCCTGAAAGAGGTTACCTATAATATTAGACCAGGAAGACCAGAAGCAATCAGTCTTGTCAATATATAAAATATAGTTATTTGTAAATAGCATTAAATGACATAAACATAGCAAGTTCATGCTTCTCTTCATCCATATCATCTGTTGATTTCAACCAAATCAGTGCAACTAGACACCAGGCCTGGGATATCAAATATCAACCTTCCAGCTCCAATAGTCTGGTGAGACCTGTCCTAGCTCATAGGACACCTTAGTTCCATTTTGGGTGGTGTACTTCCTAATAAAGTTACAGAACCTTCATATAGACCAGGGCCCAAGGGATAGGGCAATATATACCTTAAAATAAAAATGTGCAATAGTCTTCAATGACTCAATAAGTGAAGCAAGCAAGCAGAAATACCTAAAGACCTAAAAAAAAAAAAACCCATAAAGTACTTAATCAAACACTTTCTACTTAGACTTAGAAACCCCTCCTACTTTCTATTTTACTTTCCTCAATCACTCTAAGGCTAGCAATGTCAGATTATGTAAGGACTTATAGATAGATATGGGCAAGAAAGCAACACAGTTTAGTGATGGCCCTTTTGGTCTAACAAGCCATCCCATTATCTGGGACCCTAATTAGGGAATCCTGGGATTCCAAAATATGATGGACCTAGACCTCTAACAGATTCCTCTCCCCAACATCACTGGTCATATCCATCAGAAACAACAAGGACTCATGTATAGTGTGATAAGTCAGAAAAAGAACTATGAATATGGGGAGATCTCACTTATACACAGAAGTTGAAAAACAAGATCAAAAGGGAAAACACTAGGCATAACTTGGACTAGAGTTGGTGTATTGTACCAAAGTAAAAAAAATCTCTGGGCTAGGGGGGAGGGTTCAGGTCTTTCAACATGAAGGCAGAAGAGGACCCAGTAGGGATTGAATTGCTATGTGGAAAACTTGGAAATGTTATACATCTAAAAACTATTGTATTTTATATTGACTGTAAACCATTAGTCTCCCAATAAATAAATTTAAAAAAACAGCATCATAAACCCTTTTATGGGCCCCTACAAGACTTTGTCTTCAATGTAGAACAATTTTAGAAACTGCCCCACTCTCTGAAGGGAGGTTTGGTCAACATACTCTGCCACTTGAGAAAGACTGGTCCTGAAATGAGTGATAGCCTAGAATGTTCCTAACTGTGACCGTGGGATATGTTCTCAGGAATGCAGAGATTTCACAGGATCCTGTGCAAAATACATGGTTTCTGGTCAGATTGATGGGGGTTACTGTTAATTTAGTTTATATCCCTTTTCCATATTTGGGAGCTACTCTCTGCTCTGATTCAGCTTTATAATCCTATTTCCAGCTCTTCCCAGACAATACTTTTAGCCCACCTGCATGTTAGTTATTGGGATTAGGCAAATATTATTAGTAATGGGCCCTATCAAATATAGGTAAAATAGAATTCCTAGCTTCTTCCAACATAAAGACCCCAGATTTCATCTGCTTATTCTTGCCTTTAGGTTCCTGGTTATTAAACAATTTATTCTTCTTTATATCCTAATGCTTTTCAGCTACTAAGATGCTACCATGATACCATTCTGACTTCCCTGGCCAGATGACTTCTCCAGTGTGTCCTGGAACCTCACATCCCCAGAGCCCTACCCCACTAGGGAAAGATAGGAACAGGCTGGGTGTATGGACCAAACTTCAACACCAATATCCAGCAGAGAAGCAACTACAGAAGCCAATTCGTTCCACCTTCTGCATCCCATAAAGATCTTTGGTTCATACTCTCAGAGGGAAAAAGAATAGTGAATCTTCCAATGGAGGGAATGGGAAATGAAACTTAGGCAGTGGGAATTGTATGGAATCATACCCCTCTTATCCCACAGTCTTGAGAATAATTTTTAAATCACTAATAATAAAAAAAATGCACAGAGTAGGAAGATGGATCATAAAAAACAACCCAACCATCTATTATTTGCAGGAATATGACCTAACTCACCAAGACTCAAAGTGAAGGGAAAGAAAACTATCATGCAAGCTAATGAAACACAAAAAGGGCAGGACAGCTATTCTAATTTCTGACACAATAGACTTTAAAATAAATAAAGTAATAAAATATAGACATGGACATTACATATTGCTCAGAGCATCAGTTAACCAACAGGACTCAACAATTAACATTTATACACTGAATGAGGAGGGTCCATATAAATATGTCAAACATCTTCTGAAAGGTCTATAAAAATATATCAATAGCAACATAATAATAGTAGGAGACTTCAACAGCCCACTCTTTTATTTAGACAGATCATCTAGGCAGAAAGTCAATAAAGAAATAAGAAAACGGGAGTAGGGCAGTAGCACAGAAGATTAAGCGCAGGTGGCGCAAAGTGCAAGGACCATCCTAAGGATCCCGGTGGCGGCACCCTACCTGCAGGGGAGTAGCTTCACAAGCAACGAAGCAGGTGTGTAGGTGTCTATCTTTCTCTCCCCGTCTCTGTCTTCCCTTCCTCTCTCCATTCCTCTATGTCCTATCCAACAATAAAGACAACAGTAATAACTACAACAACAACAACAACAACAACAAAAAAAGGGCAACAAAAGAGAAAAAGTAAAGAAAGAAATGAAATAAGAGAACTTCAACTCACAGTACACTTAATTTTCCCTAGAATACATTGAGAAACAAGACAAGGTTATTTCTTTCACAACATCTACCCATCATTATACTATTATTTCTAGCCAGTGCACTAAAGGAAGAAAAAAAAAAAGACAGAGAAAGAAATACTAAGTTCTGTGTTGCATGGGTGGGAGATGTACAAGTGGGGAGAATTTTAGCCAGTTACCAGCACTTTGACATTAGATGCATCCCAGCGTATAGAGAAAGTAACCACAGCCAGTCATGATATAGTTGATCAGAAACAGGTCAGATGGAAATATACACATATGACATTCCTAGCTAAGACAGTGTTAACTGTGTGACCTTCTCATCCCAAGGTTCAAAGAGTGTTTATTTGTAAAATTTATGCATTATATAGCATTATACATAAATAAGACCAGAATACATTATTTCTAAGAGAGAAAATAGGGTAAAGGTGCTTAAAACTTTCATTATCTCAATGTTATTATGTCAGATACATCTTTTAATTCCATAAGATATTTTGTTTATTCCAGTTATCTCATGCACAATCTTTAGACCCTTAGGGAAGCAGCCAGACTCTCAGATTTATGGGTGATCTCTGCAGCAATCCAATCCTCTACTGCCTGTGGACAGGGATTTCTGAAATATCCAGACTTTGCCTTAGAGCAGGATTTTCTGGTAATGGAACAAAATATGAAATACAGGTCTCATGGTATATATTAGACAAAAGAATGTACCTTGTAGACAAACAGAAAGCAAAAAAAATATTTTGTGTGCATAATACAAAGTTATGATTCAGTAAAAACTCTAATAACTAGTGTCAGAAAGTCAGAGATCAGAAAACTTCTACAACAATGTAGAAAATTTGGTGGGGCAGTATGTGAGTTGCATAGTGGCTAAAATGATGGATTCTTAAACAAGAGTTCTTTCCCCCCCCAAAGAAAATTTTTAAATGATGTCCCAAGTTCAATCCTCAGCAGCACTGTACCAAAGAGATTCTCTTTCTCTCCTCCTATCTCTCTCAAAAATAAATATATAAAATCATTTTTAAAAGAGATAAGAAGCTCAGAGCATTTTTTAATTTTAGTTGTGCAAGTCTTTCATATATTTTCAATCTTTTACTCTATACACAACCTAGATTTGTGTGATCTTTGGACAATGTGTTATGTCACATACTATCTCCCCTGCTTATGCCAATACCCAAAACCTTTCTTATAATTAAATTAGACACTGTTTTCTAGTCTCCATTGTTACTTCTCCTAGGCTTCCTTGGCAAGAAATAACCATCACCACCAACAACAGTTAAATGTACACTGTCTCTTGTCATCAGCTTCTTTTCCTGAGGAAAAAATAAAACTAGGAGCAAAAATAAAATCCAAACGAAATAGAATTAGGATTAAAAAACTCTCAGTGGGCAAGAAATATATGCGCAAAACATATTCTTTCAAACATTATTCCTCCATTTAACCTTGCAGAAAGTAGCATAGCATTCTTTCAATTGTTCCAAATAGTTCAAAAGAACACTACTACTAATGCACAAATATCTGCAAATACTGTATCTATATTTGAGCACAATAGAAAATTATTAGTCATATACACTCACTGCTGTACATTTAATTTTAAATTACTATAAAATGAAGTAATCATTATTATAAAGATGTTTTTAGTTGGCATTTAAATATTATACAGGGTAATTTATTTTCCCAGCTAGAGTATCTTGGACTAATTGCTTTTACTTGTTTTATATTTGTACCATCATAACAAATGACCTAACCTATATTTTCATTTCACTTTTAATCAATCTTAAGAGATAGTCTAGGTTTTCCTTTACATTTTGGTAGTGTTTTTTATTCATGAAGGGGATATATCTTTGCCCTTGCATACCCCTTGTGGAAAAATGCTTTGATGTCTCTAGAAACTTAATTGCATTTTATGGAATGGTTCTTCTTTGCAATTAGGACAAGGTTTGGATGCTGAGTGTGTTTTCTTTCATGTTTTCTGTCAATAATTTCTGTGGTAAAATCTCTGTCTCACCAATATGTGCTTCTATCCCAGCCTCTGGCAACAATAACTTCTAAGTAGCCATTTTCTTTCATCTGATAAAAAAAAAAAGGACTTGTTAATCACCCTTGAAGTATTTTGGTAAGTTTGCCTTTGATTATTTTAATTATTCTTTCCTTTTATAGTTAGCTAATGAAGAATTCAAGTTAAGATGTTGTCATATCACTTGTTGGGTTCACTTTAATAAAATAATGATCATCTTTGATAGAATAAATAGAGTCAAAAGTCTTCCTGTTCATTAAATGAAATATAGCATTTAAGTTAAAGTGAGATAATGTAAGTTCATTTGTCTGAATGGGAAAAAAAAAATGTTACCAAGTGACTATGATCTGCCCATATTTCTGTCTAAAGACAAAACAGTAAAATTCTCTCAGAATAGCCAACTGCTTCTTGATCCTTGCTCTAAAATTTTCACTCTATAACCCCCAGAAAATTCACTTAATATTAGTACTATATCCCTCTGATACTAAGACAATGAAGAACCATATGGTTTAGAGGGGAAAAGAAAGTTGCTGAATAGAAAGGATCCTGACTGCACTGCTTATCCGTTTTCATTAGCAAATCAATTCTGCTCAGAAAGTATAGACTACAGGTTGGAGATGAGCCAAGAGTGTAGTTAGAAATTTTCAGAAGAAATTTAATAGTTCTAGGTAGACAATTACTAATGCTGAGCGATCAATCTGTAACTCAGTTTCTTCATCTGTACAAACAAAAGAGCACCCTAGCAGAATCAATTTACCTTAGAGATAAATAAATTTACTAGGGTCTGAAAAACACATTTTGAAAAAGTTCTTCCTATTGCTTGAAATCCTATGAATATTAAGAAAAGTGATTGCTGCACACTAAGTGCCAGAAATAGTGGGAGGCATTGTAGATACAGCTGTGGAAAAGTACACTCATAGTCTGGAGGCAGAATAAGGTGAAAAAAAAAATCTGATAGGGTTTAGGAAAAATGGTCAAGAAAATACTCTCTGAAGAGGATAACATCTTGGCTCAAAATAAATCATGAAAATGTATATAGGTAGAGTTACAACAAGGACAGTTCCTTGAGATGTAGAAAAGAGTTGAAGAGAGGGGTGGGGGTACTGGGTGGTGTTACACTCAGTAGATTGCACACATTACCATGTGTAAGGATATGAGTTTAAGTATGTGGTGCTCATCTGCAAGGGACAAGCTTCCTGAGCAGTGACGAAGCGCTACAAATCTCTCTCCCCCCCACCTCTCTCTCTTTCCTCTTTCTTTTTCTGTCTTATATCTTCTCCTTCCCTATCAATTTTTTTTTGTCTCTATTAACTAAAAGAGAAAGACAGACTGCTGGAAGTGGCAGATTTGTAATGTAAGTACTGAATCCCAGCAATAACCTCGGTGGAAAAATAAAATTAATGAAACAATCAATGAATGAGTAAATAAGTAAATAAATGCAGTTCAAATGTAATGTATATGACAGAATGGTATGAGATAAATTTAGAGGGAGAAAGAATTGTATGCTGTGTGTCTTAGAGAGCATACTGAAGGCTTCTGAGTTATTCTAAATATAATAAGGCATTTTTCAGAAGTTTTCCAAGGGTATATTAAGGTTGTAGTTGAGGTCCGTTGTGTAGAGGGTTTACATTAAAGAATAGAGAGAGAATTTAGGAGAATGGGTAGGAGACTTCTGAAGTCACATGAATAAAGATGACAGTAGTGGAACTGGTTAGAAGTACTTGAATTTGGGCTATTTTTTAGATAAAACTTAGATTTTTCACAATAGTTTAATGTGAGGAAAAGTACAAGAGGGAGGAAGCCAGAAAACTTACGGTGCTTTTTTTTTTTTTTTTTTCTTGAACTGAGTAACTGTGACATTTGTTCAGGGAGGATAGAATAATAGAACAATTGCTCCAAGAGTTCAGTTTTTGCGTTTTTTGTTTTGTTTGTTTTTTTTTTGTGTGTGTGTGTGTGTGTGTCTCTAGGGTTATTGCTGGGGCTTGGTGCCTGCACCATGAATCCATTTCTCCTGGAGGCTACTTTTTCCCCTTTTGTTATCCTTGTTTTAACGCTGTTAACTAAATTTGCCTTTTAAGACTTTTTTTATATATTTTCTTTTTTAAAAATTATCTTTATTTGTTTATTGGATAGACACAGCCAGAAATCAAGAGGGAAGGGGGTAGTAGAGAAGGGAGAGAGACAGAAAGACAACTGCAGCACTGCTTCACCACTCGAAAAGCTTTCCCCCTGCAGGTGGGGACTGGGAGCTTGAACCTAGATCCTTACTCATTGCGACATGTGCGCTCAACCAGGTGTGCCACCACCCGGCCCCTGCCTCTTACAACTTCTAATGTAGATGTGTACTTCTACTTTCAGATATATATTTTGCCCTAATTTATGGATATGTGTGAACATATGCTCTATCTCAGGGGACCTGGTCTATATCTAGGTTTTAGGACTTTGTTAGGAAGTGAACCACCTGGAATGGAATTAGAGAATACTATGAAAGGAAAGGTCTCACTGAGTAATGAAGCTGAAGTGCTGTCATTCCACACCTGAAGTCTCTGGACACAGTCTGAAGTGAAGCATGCTGAGGTGGCACTCGTTGTGTTGATTAGGTTGTGATCAGCAGATGCAATATTATTTGCTATGAAATGAAAGAAGCATGCAGGAAAGTGCGCTCCACTATAACGTTCCAGGACTGGGGGAAATATAGGCTCTATAGTGGAAATGTGCGGTTCCTGTTGTCTTAGAGTTTAAGAAGACAATGGATAGTTATTGTTATAATCACATTATTTGGTAATTGGGTTAACTTTGAAAAGTCCCTCTGTTAGGATTTGCTGTATAATACCCAACATCTTGTATATAGCTGTGCCACTGGTTGCTTCTGTTCTCCCTGGTCTAGGCTTTTGAAAAAGTCAAAATATCAAAGACTCAACCTATGTATTAAAAAGACTCAGTCTGTGTTTTAAAAAGTTCTAGACATACAATCAATTTTTCCCCTTATATTAATTAAATAGTGATTTATATGAATGACTACAATTTAATAGGAGTGTACATAATCACCATTCCCACCACCAAAAGACTGTGTCCTATCCCTCCCACCCACCTCCACCTCCTCCCCCTACCCCCCAGCAGCCCCAGGAAGCCGAATGTCCACCCTCCCCCTCACCACAGGGTTTTTACTTTGGTGCCCTACTCTCAATTTAGTCAGATCCTGCTTTTTGTTTCCCTTTCTGTTCTTCTTTCTCAACTTCTGTTGATGAGTGGGATCATCCCATACTCATCTTTATCTTTCTGACTTAGCTCACTTAACATGATTCCTTCTAGCTCCATCCAAGATGGGTCAGAGAATGTGGGTTCATTGTTCTTAATAGCTGCATGAGTAACAATTTTTATTGGTTTTGAGAGATGAAGAATATGAGAACCAGGGATCATAAGCCTTGTTCTGTGTGAGGGTTCAAGTCCCAATACCAAAAGCAAGCACCATGGAAGGCAACAGACATGAATGGTGTCTCCTCTTTCTGTGTATTTATCTTTAGCAAATATATATGCAATTTTTACACATTTTTATTTATATTAATACTGGATTATAAGATTGTAAGATTGCAGAGTATAGTTCCATATTGCACCCACCACTAAAGCTCAGTGCCCCCACCACCCAAGATAATCAGAAAACCATAGCAGTTCTCACAAAGTCTTAAGAGACAGAGACAACTTGGTAGCTGTTGCCTCTCCTTCTCCTCCTCTTCCAGCTTCTTTTCTTTGAAAATTCATGTGTATCAGTTCTTTAGAATCTACATGAGTGGAACCATCTAGTAGTTGTCTTTCATTTATTATTTCAAAAATAAAGAACAGAGAAATGGACTAGAGACGTTGCTTGCCTGGCAGTATCAAGACCTTAAGTTAATTCACCAGCAACATATTTAAAAAGTGAGAATTTTCTAAGATGTTTTTTGTTTTGTTTTGTTTTAAATTAATGATGGAGAGAAAAAACAGAGCATCAATCACTCTGGCATGTGCAATGCCAGCGATTGAACTCAGGACCTCATGTTTGAGGGTCAAATACTTTATCTACTGTGCCACTGTTATCTGTTGGGCTGTTGGGCCACTATTAATTTTAATGGAGTAAATTCAGAGACATACATTGGAGTGAATCCTAAGATGAAATTGCAAGGAGCAGTTTAAGAAAATCAATAATATATCTTTCAGAAGGAAAAGAGAGACACAGATTAATGCAGGTCCATCTCCCTGCATCACCATTAAAGTTAGCAAGTGCTTTGTGTTTGTTTTTAACAAGTGCAGTGCTCAGTTCTTAGGGTGGGGCTAGGAACTGAACCTGGGATCTCTGGTGCCTCAAGCTTGAAAGGTTATTGTGTTATATATACAGCTGGTGTTGTTTTCACTGGCCATTAGCAAGTGCTTTAAGGATTGCTTCTTAGTCCCAGGACTTCTGATTTCCATTCATTTTTGTTTGTTTAGGCTCTGTGGCAGTATGCATGTTTTACCCTCCACACACCAGAAAATTCTAAATGTGTATAGAATGTTACACTATGCTAACTCTACTCAGCATAAAGTCAGACTCCCACTCCCTCCTTTTGAAGCTCATTCTATAGCCTGGACTGTTTCAATATGTTTTCCAACTTGCAAGTACCTTTTCGACAAGAGTCCTTTTCTTCATTCAGCTGTTGCTATGATTTTTGACCACAGGGCTTATTTGCATCTAGTATCTATTCAGTTCTCTTTCATATGCAAAGGCATAATCCTAGACTCTCAGAATTTCTATTAAGAAATTAGACAAGCAAAGATAAGTATCTTAATATAACTTAACTGTTAGTGGGGAAGACAATAAAAGTTGGCTGCCCAGCCACAGTCCATTTTCTGAATTAATAAAAGCATTAAAATCAGTAGTAAATAAGCATATTACATAGTTGGTCGGCAGACAAGTGCTTTAGAAAAAAGTAGAAGTAGAGCAGAGTAGCAGGGACTTGGACTGTTAGGGATGCAATTTAAATAGGGAAGTCAGCGGGTCTTGTGGGTGGCTCATACTAGAGAGCACAAGTTAGTTACTATGAGCAAGGATCTAGGGTTAAGCTATCCCCACATTAATAACTAAAGGGGAAGTTTTCTGTGTGGTAGAGCAGTGCTACAGGTGTTTCCCCTCCTCTCTTTCTCTCTCTCTCTCTCTGTCTCTCACCCTCCACTAAAAACATGTACTACTATTTTTTAATTTTTAAAATATATTTATTTATTTATTCCCTTTTGTTGCCCTTGTAGTTTCATTGCTGTAGTTATTATTGATGTTGTTGTTGGATAGAACAGAGAGAAATGGGGAGAGGAGGGGAAGACAGAGAGGGGGAGAGAAAGATAGACATCTGCAGATCTGTTTCACCGTTTGTGAAGTGACTCCCCTGCAGGTGGGGAGCCAGGGGCTTGAAACAGGATCCTTATGCCTGTCCTTGCGCTTTGCGCCACTGCACTTAACCCACTGCACTACTGCCTGACTCCCTGTAATACTATTTTTTAAAAGAATAATAGTCCAGGAGGCATCACAATAGATTAAGTGTTGGACTTTAAAGCTTGAGGTCTTAAATCCAGTCTTGGAAGGCACACATACTAGAGTGATGTTCTGGTTTTCTTTCATCCTATTTCTCTCAGAAATAAATAAATAAAATATTTTTTAAAGAAATAGAAATCAGAAAGGGATGGCAGGTGATGCACCTATTGCCATATGCAAGGATATGGGTTCAATCCACAGTCCCCACTTATGGGAGGGAAGTTTCTCGAGTGGTGAAGTAGTTCTGTAGGTGTCTTTCTCCTTCACTATCCCTCTCCCCTCTCAATTTTTCTCTGTCTCTATTCAAAAAGAAAGAAAGATAAATAGATTTTTTTTAAGAAAGTGTTTTCTGGGAGTGATGTATTTGACTTCCTGGCATCCAGTCCCAGGCAAACCCTAATGACAATAAGAAATAGAAAAGATTTCATCTTGCTTTAGGTGTTGGGTGTGAGCTAGAGGGTTTATGGAGGACTGCCATGTTATTGAACTGAATTTTCTGAGGGCATAATTGCCTACAGCTCTGATAGATAAAACTACAAGTGAAGTAATTTAGGGGTGGCAGTTAGTGCTCCCTGAAATGAGACACTCAAGTGGAATTGTTTAACAGGCAGTTGGGTAGATAAGTCTGGAAATTTGTTCCTTGCACAGTGACTATTAAGAGCTTTCAAAATCAGAGGCAAGGAGTAGCTCACTATGCAGGAGGACCTGGGTTGGAGCCCCATCCCTTACATAGTATGTGGGAGAAACATGAAGAACAGGTACTTGATGTCTCTCCTCTGTTACCTTCTCCACCATTTTCTTTCTTTCTTTTTCTTCTTCTTCTTTTTTTTTTTTACCAGAGCACTGCTCAGCTCTGGCTTATGGTGGTGCAGGGGATTGAACCTGGGACTTCAGAGCCTCAGCCCCCCTCTTCACCATTTTCTTCCTCTCTGTTTAATTTATTTATTATTTCTTTGTTGGGGGATTAATGCTTTACAGTCAACAGTAATTATAATAGTTTGTACATGCATAATATTTTCCAGTTTTCCACACAACAATTCAATAACAGAGAGTATTCTTTCTCTCTATTTAATTTAAAAAGGCAAATAATTTGATGGCAGCCCAGTACTCCCTGGTGCATAATACATAAGCAAAACAAATAAAAGAACTTTCAAATTCTGATATCTCATTGCTACCTTTTTTAGCTTCACTTAAACTTATTTACATAAGTATCCCAAAGGAACCATATTAAGTCAGGGAACATAAAGATTATGCCAAGGTGGACATGATAGAGCACACACTATGATGCTAGAGGATCTAAATTCAAACTCCCAGTTTTCACTACAAGAGGGAAGCTTCATGAATGGTAGAGCAGTACTGCAAGTGTTTCTTTCTATATCTCTATCCAACTCTAACCTTCAACCAGAAAGAAAGAAAAAAAAGGCCAGCAAGAACCATACAGTTATGCAAGTACAGAGTTCCAGCACTAACAATGGTGACAAAAATCACATCATGGAGGACAATAAAACAGACACAACAGTAAATATCTGTAAACAAATATTAAATATATATAAATAAATATTACAGACCAAGAAAACAACATGAGTAATGCCAGTATCAAGGAAGGCTAACCAGGAATAGCTAATAATTCTGTTTGCTCAAACTGAATTCTTTTTTTTTTAATTTATTTTCCCTTTTGTTGCCCTTGTTGTTTAACAATGTTGTGGTTATTGATGTCGTTGTTGGTGGATAGGACAGAGAGAAGTGGAGAGAGGAGGGGAAGACAGAGGGGGAGAGAAAGATAGACACACCTGCAGATCTGCTTCACCGCCTGTGAAGTGACTCCCCTGCAGGTGGGGAGCTGAGGGCTTGAACCGGGATCCTTATGTCCTTGCACTTTGCGTCACGTGCGCTTAACCTGCTGTACCACTGCCTGACTCCGAATCAAACTGAATTCTACAGAACTTTAACCCTCTCAGTTTGGACTGAGGGTAGGGCAAGATTTCATTCACTGGAAAGATTTTCCCCTATGTAAGGCTTTCTTACTAAGTACAATAGCAGCAAGAGAGACAGCTGTCAGTGAAAAAACAGCACATGATTAAACATTGGACTCTGTAGATGACATGTTGGCCATCCAAGGAAAGATGCTCTTGACCCAGTTTATATTTGGCAAATATGTCTGTGTATATATGTCTCTTAGAAAAATTTGACAAGGGTAAAGAGATAATGACAATACTTAAGAAGAACAGAAGGTTTTCAAAAGCAAAAGAAAAGTAAACGGGCAGTGACTACACCTCTGATTTGAAATATCCAATGCAATTAATGGTTACCACTGCTTGTTCCCTATTAGCCTGACTTGCATCAGCACACAGAAAAGTTCAGGGTCTTAGAGGTAATCAGTAAAAATATCACTAATCTTTGGGGTCAGTTAATTAACAGTGAAGTCACATTTTTCACAGATTAAGTCAGGCTCTTCCTTTTGACCTCATTTAATTGCTGCTTTTAAGGACCACTGGAATAAGTACTCTCATTTACAGAGGATGTAAGGAAATTCAGCTGTTCTCCTGAGGTGCAGTGAGGCCAGAACTCTAAGCCACTGCTGCGTATGTGTAAAGTGGTACAGTCTTTGTGGAAAGCAATAGATACTATGTGTGGTGTAGCAATTCATGTTGTTGTGTGATGACATACATATGCATAGTAAATATAGCATCTTCCACACTAGGTGGTGGAGAAATAGTACTTTTGCAAGGTTCATCCTATAGAATTGAGCATGATTCTTACATAAAGGTATTTATTATAGCATTATTTATAATAGTGAAAATTTGGAACCCTAAATAAAATAGAAGTGTCCAATTAATTCAATCAAAGCATTGTGAATTCATAAAACACACACACATACACTAAAACTATAATGCAAGTGAATAACATAATGCAGCTTTTAAGATGTCAAGTCTTGGTCTTTTGAAGTAGAACATAGAATTTTATATCTGAGTCATATAAAAATACTTATGAATACTTTTCATATACAGCAGAGCCTCAGATTGTTTTGTTCAATGTTGTATTGTTATAATGTTGATGAGGGAAAATAAAAGAATCCTAGCCAACACTGAATGAAACAATGTTATTTGAAGAGCTGCTTTTACTTATGTCTTTTTGCTAAAGTCAAGCTTTCAAGAACCTATTAATGGCATTGAGAACTTATTTCATACATAAATTAAATACATAATAATTACATCTACATTACAAGCTATGAAGTTGGTTATTCACTTTTTTCTTGGTTTTCCATATTAAAAATATTTAGCATGTAATCTTTTATAATCAGGGAAATAACCCAAACTGAAGTTTTCAACTTCCCCCCCTCCCCCATCCCCTCCTCCTTCTTCTCCCTTCCCACCACTGCTCAGCTCTCACTTATGGTGGTGCTGGAGACTGAACCTAAAATCTCAAGCCTCAGGCATAAGTCTTTTGTAGCTCTCAGCTTAGCGTTTTTACATCCTTATTTTTAGTCATTTGATTCATATTAACTTTGTGAAGTTTAGTCTTATTCAGTAGATTTCACCTTGTAAGTTTGATTCTTAGGGTGATTCTGATTTTGATGTAAATCCAACACTGTAACAGCTAACAATTAATGCTAGAGAATAAATTCAGATGCTTAGAATTGTGAATGAGCCCCATGGTGGCACACCCCATAAACACATTACTATGAGGGACAATTTGTGTTCAAGTCCCTGCAGGAGGAGAGCTTCCTGAGCAGTACAGCACTTCTGTAGATGTCCCTTATTCTCTCTTCTCCTTCACCCCCCATGCCTATTATCCACTATAAAAAAAATTTAAAAAAAAAAACCTCTGAGAGCAGGGGAATCATCATGCAGCAACTGAACCCAGGCTATCATCTTGGTACAAAAAAAAAGAGAACAATTATTATGAATGGTTTATTCATTTAATTATTCATTTAATGAGAGATCAGAGAAATGCTTAGTCATATGAAATGCCAAGGAACACACTCAATGAACAAATTCTATACACTAAGCCACATCTCTGGATGTAGGAATTGTGAATGTCTTGTTCTAAAATTTTCTTGAAAATTAAAGATTTTCTGCTGCCATTTTTCCTTTTGGTTGTCATTGGCATTTCAGCACTCTAAGCCAAATGTTTCCAATAGAAAGATTACAGAGGGAAAGAGGAAAAAAAAAACTATTATCAAAACTCCCTCTAATACAGTGGGAACTGACCTCAGACTTGGGTCATCTTGCATGTGTCAAAGTCAGTGCACCATTCTGATGAACTATCTTGCCAGTCCTCCTCTTTGCACAGTACAGTACAAAATACTGTCAGCTGCTCACATTAAGCAAATATTTGATTATATACAATATTATGTGTATCTAGCACTTACTGTTGCATATTGAATGTCAATATATCTTCATTTCCATTCCTTTTTATGAGAACAATGGGGATTATAATTTTCTGTAATGGAGAAATAGAGAATTTCTCTTTTTAGTGTCAATATTCAATCACTATGATTCTCCCCTACACTAAGAACCATGTGATATTTCTCAGCACACATAATGACAAATGCCGCTTTGATTTTGAATTAAATGTAAGTATCTCCGGACTCAGCACTGAAGTTCTGACATATACCAAGTTAACATCTTAATTTTGATATGTTCTTTCTGCTCATTGGAATAAGATCAAATTATCAAAACCTTTCACTAGTTCTGCCTAGAAGCAAATGCTTAAAATCTACCTGTTGACAGATGGAATTAGGCTGATAAAAATGATCACATAGGTATTTCTGCACTGTATATTTGAAGGAACAGGATGAAGCCATTTTGCAAATGAGTGATTTTTCATTTCAGAAAACAAGAACATTGTTTTAAAATGTTTATTTATTTATTCCCTTTTGTTGCCCTTGTTGTTTTTATTGTTGTAGTTATTATTGTTGTTGTTATTGATGTCGTCATTTGATAGGACAGAGAGAAATGGAGAGAGATGGGGAAGACAGAGAGAGGGAGAGAAAGACAGACAACAACAGACCTGCTTCACCACTTGTGAAGTGAACCCTCTGCAGGTGGGGAGCTGGGGACTTGAACCGGGATCCTTAAACTGGATAAATCCTTTATCCTTGCGCTTTGTGCCACCTGCGCTTAACCCGCTACACTACCACCTGACTCCCACAAGAACATTTTTAATAGCACAGATTGAGGAATTTCTTGTTAAATACCACATGTATTTCCTCTGGTGGGTTCTAACTTATACTAAGAAAAAGTATCTGTTTCTGATTTTCATAGTTAGCACTTATAATATAAACATGTTAAATGACCAATGGCTGTGATGGTTTTATATTAAACATTTTACTACTCTCCCTCAAATGCAAATTGTTTATTGATTTTTAAGGTGCTGAATGCCTGAATTAGGCAGCACAGTGTTTTAAAATATTAAAAGCACCAGTTAATCAAGTCCTGCTAGCGCAAGGTACTAACAGTTATTAACTTATTTGACCTTAAGCTTATTGATATTTCTGGCAATAATTAATCCATCTGTAAAGGTAGCAATCCTCACACCTATATGGAAGTTATCCTGACTGATACCCATACAGGTAGTCATGACTATCTAAATGTGATGTTCAATATTATAGGATAAACAATGAAAGGTTCCAGACTCCTGAGCACCACATCGTACTTACTGAAGTAGAATCTCTGGGAAGAGAAATTTGCATTATTATGCATCTTAAGTTATATTTATATACATTAAGCTGAATGAAACACAGTAAATCAATCTTTGCATATAACTTTTAAGGATAGTATAAACTAATTTTCAAATGGGGAGATTTTATATAATACGTACACTTTTTTAACTTCCTAAATGTATCAAAACAGTGTTTTCTATTTATGTATTTATATATTTATTTTGTTCTTGTCACTGGGGCTTCATGACTCTAAGTTGACTTTTATCACATAGAAAGAGAGGCACGGGCCAGCAAAATAACTCACTTGATTAGAGTGCTGCTTTACCATGTGTGCATGACCCAGGTTTGAGCCGAGTCCCCACTGCTTTGAAGGAGCTTTGGTGATCTGTTTCGTTCTCTGTTTCTCTTTGCTGTCTATCTCTACCTAAAAGAACGAGCAAGAAAACAATTTGGAGGATGGAAAGGAAATCTTTTCTCTTTAGAAAATCCAGAAATCCCTGTATATATGTATCCCCGTGACCTATTCTAAGATAAAAGTTTTAATATGGTGAGGATAATCAATCCCTACTAGTATGAAATGCACTCGAAGTCTTTCACACAAGAGAAAATATCTCAAAAAACTGTCACTGGGGCCTGGTGAAGTAGCTTACTTGGACAGTGCACTGCCTGCCTTTGTGAAAAAAACTATGTCCTCAAGGGACACAGCTAAACAATACTATGACGTAACATTTCTTACAGATTGGAATCACTATATTTATTTTTTTATTGTTGTAGTTATTATTGTTGTTATTGATGTCATTGTTGTTAGATAAGACAGAGAGAAATGGAAAGAGGAAGGTAAGTCAGAGTCGGGGACAGAAAGATAAACAACTGTAGACCTGCTTCACTGCCTCTGATGGGAGGTCCCTGCAGGTGGGGAGCCGGGGCTCGAACCAGGCTCTTTACGCAAGTCCCTGCGCTTTGCGCCAAGTGTGCTTAACCCGCTGTGCTACCACCTACTCCCAAATATTTTTTATATTTATTTATTTCCCCTTTTGTTGCCCTTGTTGTTTTTTATTGTTGTTGTAGTTATTATTGTTGTAATTATAAATGTTGTCGTTGTTGGATAGGACAGAGAGAAATGGAGATAGGAGGAGAAGTCAGAGAAGAGGAGAGAAAGATAGACACGTGCAGACCTGGTTCACCGCCCGTGAAATGACTCCCCTGCAGCTGGGGAGTTGGGGGCTTGAACTGGGATCCTTAAGCCGGTCCTTGCGCTTGGCACCACATGCGCTTAACCCACTATGCTACTGCCCGACTCCCAGGAATTACTATATTTATGTAGGAACTGGGGTAATGGCACATCTGTACCCTCTACCCAACAAAGTACCTGATTTCTTCATACATGCTACTCTTCAATATTTGTTTGGCAAATCTAATGCTACTATCTCCATGCAATTGTTTACTTTTTGATTGAAAACACAAAGTCATTTCTGTTTATAAGCACATTCATAATAAAAGCTGGCATTTCTCATCACTACTACTTTCAGTCTACTTTTATCAAAGGTAATATATGTGAACAATGTGCCCGGTCTATGAAATAAAGAGACAAAGTATAAACCTTCCACATATTAGGGAATGTCTTCAAATAGGCTTATTAAGGAAAGCATTCTCATGAGCTGCCAAATAAAGCAGCCGCAATCCACACATGAAAACTGGATACTTGAAAGGTCCACATCTGATGTTCTACAAGTATGAAAAGACATACTGACATTTGATGTGTAAATATTTGTGATAATATTACAATAATGTGTAACAATGTTTGCCTTTTGAAATGATAACACTCTGGATGTAGTGGGTTAAAAATGTATGATATGAAAGTTGATTTAATTTTTCTAAATAACTTTCTTGTGAAGTACCTACCAGTAAATTCTAAATCACAGCATTTTTCTATTTGACAGCACTAATGTAAATTTAAAAGCACACTGCCATTGTCCATTTATCAGTCAGATGTGACATTATTGCAATATGGTTTCTTCTTTTATAAGTAGGAAAGAGGTTTTGGTAGAAATCTTTCTATCCACTGGTTCCAAATGAATTAACTGGCCTAGGGAGATCTAAACTGTTGAAAGTGCCCAGAGGAGGGAGGGAAAGGAAATGTGGATTCATACAAGCTTTCCAAGTGCTCAAACCACACACTCTTGGTTGATTGCTTTGCTTAGCCAAGCTGAAACCAGTCTTATTGTCATGTTGGGCACATTAATTGGAGAGCAGACTAATTTGCAAGAAAGTGTTAGTGCCCTTTAAAAGGTGATTTAAAATTCAAAATGATGGAAATAGCATAAAAGCATGCTTTTCTGATCACTTCAAAATCCATCATGAAATTCTCACCATTTTTTTCTGTATTCATTGTTAGAATTCAAGTACACAGTAAAAAACATTTAAGATTCCCAAATACCACATTCTACACTAAAGCACTAATAATTATCCTTCTGTTAGAGATAGATGGGGAATTCCTATTATCTGACACATGGGAATTATACATGAAAATACAGTCTGTAGGTTTAATCAGGTTTCTGTGTATAGGAACAAAATATAAATACCATAGCAATATCACCAAATATGATATTGAATGAAGGAAATTTTGTCTTTGATCTCTTAGAAGCTTAGAAAGAATTTGAGAAAGTATTATTACCTATGATACAGCTGCTATAAACCTAATAATCATTTATATTTATACCTACCTTATTGTACTGAATAGTTTGAAATTCATTATCACATTTAACTCTCACAAAGAAGAATGACATTTTCCCCTTCATTTTGAAGACAAAGAAACAAATACCCAGGAAAGTATGGTGAATTATTCAGACCTTAGAAGTGGAATCTTCTGACTCTGCTTTTTCACTATATTGCAATAAGGAGGTAGACACTGTGTGTCCATTCAGACCATACCTGGGGGCTTGAGCAAGTATGGTAGATATTAATAACATGGAGATAAAAAGTAAGTATGACAGTGCTATTAGAGACAATAAATAAAAAGAGCAAAACATTTGGGAATTGACAGAATTTTTTCTGAATGTTTGCAGAATGTTTCATTCTCTTACCCATGCATATACTTCTAATTATACACAAAACAACAAAAAAATTGATAAGATGGCATGTGTTGATTTTTATTCAATAACATTAGTTCATTGGCCCAAAGTAGAAAATATTGTGAGAGCAATAAATCCTTATGATAATTTTCTCAATTACTATATTGTCAGGAATTTTTTGTACAAAATAAAAGATTACACAGTACAGTCTTATAAAGGGCCCAATAATACTTGACAAAAAATTTTTCAAGGTTAAAATAATTATATAGTTTGTTTTTGAAGAGATTTATGTTTTCTCCCAGGAACCTTGAGTCCTATGAAGACACAGGAAGAAAATACCTTTAGCAATATGTGGGACTTTTGTGCAAGTAGAAGCTGGTTACAGTTTTAATTGATCGACACTGAATGATCACTTTTTAGCATACCTCAACCATATCTTTAAGAAATAAAATTAAGCACCAGAACTTATCCATTTTGTTAAGTAAAAAAAAAAATATCAAGGTGATGGGAATGGTGTGAAACCCCCATTGACATGTGATTTTTTAAAATAAAAAATATAAATAAAGAAAATAGAAAAAATATATGTCAAGTTATGAACAACTTAGTTCAAAGTCTACACACTCAAAATACCTGCTAGTTTTAATATGTCGACTTGAAATTTATCGTGACATCATGAATAGACTACATCTTTGGTCATTAAAGTGTGAATATGTTCAGTAAAATGTGAACATTAAATTAATGCTCATTGAATAAGTGATTAAAAAAAGAACATCATCCCAGGTGCAGCAGGTAAAGCATTGGACTCTCAAGTATGAAGTTTTAATTTTAATCCCCAATATAGTATGTGGTAGAGTGATTCTCTGTTTCCCTCTCTCTCTCTCTGGTTCTCTCTCTCCCTCTCTCTGGTTCCCCCCCTCCTCTCTCTGGTTCTCTCTCTCTCCCTCTCTCTGGTTCTCTCTCTCTCTCTCTCTCTCTCTCTCTCTCTCGGCCCCCCATAGGACCTCGTCCTCAACTTGGATCAACAACAGTAAAGAATGTTCCATCCTCCAAAGGGAGGATGGACAACATACTCCATGCTACACCTGAGGAATATGGGTCGCTATTAGGGTAGCTTGGAATGTTCCTATTCATGACCACAGAATGTGAGCTCAGATCTACAGGGATGCAGAGGTCATATAGGCTCCTAAACTGAATACGGGCCCCAGATCAAATCAGATAGATGGGGTTTACAGTCATATTAGGGAGCTACTCTCTTCCTTGATCATCTTTCTGTTCCTTTTCCAGCCATGACATTATCTCCCCAGACAATAACTTGGATCCACCTGTATATCAGATTTCAGGCTCATTGAAGAAAAAAATAATAAAAAAAAAACTAGTATAGCCACAGGTCTTTTGGAATATAATTAAAATATGCCTACTAGCTATCTACAAAAAGGAGTACCCCCCAACTCTTCATCTGCACTATTCCAGCCTTTAAAGTCATGATTGAGCAACATCTTTTTGGCTTTGTATGTTAACTCCCTATTCAGCCACCAGGTTCCAGAGGCTAGCAGGATACTAACCAGACTTCCATGGATAGACAACCCTACCAATGTGTCCTGGAGCCCCACTTCCCCAGATACCCACCCTGCTAGGGAAAGAGAGAGGTAGACTGGGAGTATGGATCGACCTGTCAATGCCCATGTTCAGCGGGGAAGAAATTACAGAAGCTAGACCTTACATCTTCTGCATCCCACAATGACATTGGGTCCATACTCTCAGAGGGATAAAGAATAGGAAAGCTATCAGGGGAGGGGATGGGATATGGAGTTCTGGTGGTGGGAATTGTGCAGAGTTGTACCCCTCTTATTTTATGGTTTTGTCAATATTTCCTTTTTATAAATAAAAACAACTTTTATGTCAATTGATTAATAATAATTATTAATTAATTAACATTACCCAATACTTTAAATTTTTAAGAGTAAGGTAGATAACAGAATGGTTATGGAAAGAGACTCTCATTTCTGAGGCTCCAAAGTCCCAGGTTCAATCCTCAATCCCAGCATCTCCATAAATCAGAAGTGAGCAGTGTTTTGGTAAGATAATAATAATAAAAATACTAACAATAACAACTTTTCACTTTGTTATCTTTCTTTTTAAAATACTAGTTATCTTACTTTAATAATAGAGAGCTATAGAGAGAAAGACACAGAGAGAAAAGACCAGAGCACTGCTTAGCTGTGGTTTATGATGGAGCTGGGGATTTAACCTGTGACCTTGGAGCCTCAGGTATGAAAGTCTATTGCATAGCCATTAAGATGTCTCCCCAGGCCCTTTGTTATCTTTAATTACCAAGTTTCCATCTTTTTACTTACTTTTTTTTGTTTTTAAATTGTCACCAGAGTTATTGCTGCTGCTCCGTACTGGCACTCTGAATCCACTACTCTCAGAAGCCATTTATTCCCTCCTTCCTTTTTTCCTTCCTTTCTTCCTGCCTTCTTTCCTTCCTCACTTCTTTCTTTCTTTCTTTCTTTCTTTCTTTCTTCCTTTCTCTCTCTCCTTTCTTTCTTTCTCTCTGTATTTCTATTTTTTTTTTTATCTAAGACAGAGAGAAATTGAGAAAGGACGCAGAGATAAAGGGAAAGAAATCTAGATACCTGCAGATCTGCTTCAAGGCTTGTGAAGTGTCCCCCTGCAGATGGGGAGTGGGGCTCAATTCTGGGTCCTTGTGCTGGGTAATATGTGTGCACCACCACCCAGGCCCTCTCCATCTTCTTTATGAGTTCTAATCTTAGTATGTATTTAATAGTTAAGCCTTAAGATACTGTTTGACTTACCCCACACACCCCATGAACTGACATTCATATGATTTCAAGAGATTTTATTCAGTCTTAGTCCTGAATCTATTCAGCTCTAAAGCCTTTCTTAGCTCTCCCAGGCAAACATGTGCACCCCTATTTATATCTTTATTTACTACCTCTACTCTAGCTACAACCTTGATACAAGGCTTGGTTTTGTTTCCACCTCTCAGACTTGGATAGCTACCAGCCACTAACCAAGAGAAGCTGTTTCAGTATACTGTGTGTTGTAGCCAAGATTTGCATTCAGAGATTTTAAGGACTATTATAAATTAGTGACTAGGGGTAGTCTCTGAGCTGCACTGTAAGTGTACTGCTATGGGCTTGCATCCTCACAATACTATTAGGAAGTCAGTAAACACAGTGGTTAAGCAAGTTACCTCTTGAATGAATGGACTAAACCACTACCTTTAAACCTTATCACTTTAAATAAGTCACATTATCATTACAAGCATCATTGCCTTCATCTGAAAATTGATAGCGATTGTACTTTTTTCAGATGATTGCTGAAAGGCTTAAATGTAGTAAATAAAGCCTATGAATTGTTTAGCAGGGGTCTAACAGAAGAATCAATATGGTTTGTTGTCATAACTATTATTTATCTTTGAATTATTTTGGCTTTTCATAGTCGAGAAACAATGCCCTTAAATCACTGTGTTCCCTAAGCTTTATTTCTATTTGGGGGATTTCCAGTCTTCAACACTGAAATCTCAATTCTCCAATTAGTATGAAAATGTTCTCTCCAAATATTTCTGACAATCTCATGAGTGTCACATATGTCACACACTTTGATCAGTTGTCCCCTTAGAGATCCTGACAAGGAGTAGGATGACCAGTGGCATATATAAGAAGGAGGCAGATGTTTTAGAAATAACTTAAATCCCTTTCTGAATCTCTGTGCAGTCCGGTGTCACTAACACCAGTTAGCATTTTGTTTGCTGACATCCTGTGGGCAATGGCATCACTATATTTCTCTAGAACATCAACCTCCCCTGAATCTCTGATCCTCACCACTGTCTGTCTAAGTCACAGGGGGGAAATAACTCATTTCTAAAAATGCAATCCTTTCACAGAAAAATTCTGTGACTTCATGGTCTAAACTTGTCTTTCCTTCTTAGATAACACAAGCCTTATGGTGAGGGATAAGGAAAGGGGCAGGGAAGTGAGCACAGTGTAAATTAGACTCAATCTGATCAGGGTTTCATTTTTACCCAGGATTACTTTTTTT